>NC_056729.1:989376326-989511326 GCF_019279795.1 Protopterus annectens
GTGAGACTGTAAATATACATATGCATGCCTGTGGTGGTGCAGTGGTTGTATTGTTGCCTCACAGCAAGAGGTTCTCCCGTTCGATTCTCAGCTAGTGGTCGGAAAGTTCCTTTTGTGTGGTGTCTGCATGTCCTCCCTGCGGGTCGAGTGGCATTCCAAAAGACATGTGTGAATGGGAGTGCCTTCAGTGAAGGCTGGGCTTTGAGCTGGCAACTCAGCATTATGAAAATCTACAGCCAATCATTAGCGGACTGGAGTTCCACTGTAGTGACCCCTAACCGGGAAAAACCGAAAGACAACAACTGTAAATATACACATGTATATAGCTAGGATGTGATACAGCAGATACGGGTTACATATGTTCACAGGCCGTACATATGGGGGTGAGGGGTCCAATAAACAAACATGTAACACGTAGCATCAACCCCCCCCCCCAGCTATGCTGGTGAGACATATAGACACACAATAAAAGTAAACACAACACTGCTTCCCAGACCACCAGCAGGATACTACCAGTGGGAGAGACCTACCAGGTCTAATCTTGAAACATAGACATCGATGTCCCTTGTGGGACACCAAAAATGAATGATCATCGGAGTCAGTTCCAGTAATGATTCATCAAACCAGGCTGTAGATATACACGGACCAGTAGGTTGTGCAAGTCTGATAACCCATGGGTCGACACAATGTACAACATGTGTCCCGACACGTGGAGAGTGAGCATTGTGCAGTAGTGTGTTTATACCCCATCTGCAACTACAGTAAGGATGAGTGCTGCAGAGGAGGGGCAGGTGTGGGAACTTTGGGTATGCAATTATGGGCCTTGGCGTGCAGGTATTGGCTGGCACAGTTATATTAGGACCACCCCGGGGATGTAAGTAATATCCCAAAATGGGCATAGCTTACGGCCATACCTTTCAACCCCTAAGCGCAAATCCACTGGACAGGACATAAACCATTGGGGGAACAAATAGGGACCATACCTCTGAACTTACCCCGATTTCCAGGGACATCCCTGATTCCGACTCAGTTTCTAACTCTATCCCACTTAATCCCTCCTAAAACTAGTGACATTTGGAGGAAAGGTAGTGAATTACATGTAATGACTAATGACAAAAATTAAGGGTTATAAACATCATTTACCTCAGAAAATAGGTACAAATTCATATGCTCTGAGCCTGTTAGTGTGTCAGGTTAATAGCACTAATAATTTAAATGTGCCCCTGATGTTGTTATTATGTATCCCTGATTCAGTTGATATTTTTCCCCAATCGTATGAGAGGTCTGATAGGGACAGAAAGCACATATTCCACTGACAACCTTAGAAAGATGATAGAAAATTAAGTATGCAGTAGCATGACTCGGCTAAATGATGTGGGTTTCAAAACCCAATTATTTGTTTGTATTGAAGAGTGTCAGTTCCCATGTATTAGCCAGACAGTTGCAGATTGTAAGAGGAACACACCAATAATATGAATCAAACTCTGGACAGGCCGCGGATTCCGTACAGTCAAACGGCATGCTTTCGCCTAATGGGCAGCCATTCCCGATACTGTAGGCATGTAATCCAATGTAATAAGCATCACAAGTTAACATCATGTTCCTCACTCCCACCCAGGGGTGTGAGTGTCAGATACACCAAATGCAGTGCAATTGCAAGTGTGAGAGCAATCGGGTGTAAGACTGTTTGGCCGCCAGTATGCGAGTATTACACTGGTGAAGCAATGTAGAGGCTAAATGAGTGTAAGAAACAGTAACTGGAGGTTAGCATTGCTTAGCTCCGTGCAAACCCATGCACACCTGCTCACAACTGCTTTAATGTGTCTTAATCACTCTGTATCCAATGGCCTTGTTCTGCCCAGCAACAAAATAAACGGCCTCGGCAAGGCTCAAAGCCAGGACCTTGCACACACAGCTATTGTGATTTACCACTAAGCCATGGCAGAAATACAGACATCGGATCTTATCACAAACATATCATCCAGTGCAGTCATTCAACAGTATAGGAAATGTATTCCATCATGTAGATGTATGTGTGCGTGTTTATGTCCAGATATAGATACATACATATATATAGATATATCAAGAACATTCCATGTGACAGCAAAGCATTACAAAAGAATGAAAAGGGAAACACCAGCAATGCCTGTATTATGTAGTGGTGTTGTCCTATGTAATATCAAGACTCCTTCAGACAGACATGTGTCATTAATAGACGCAGACATTTTTACATTGGCCAAATACATCACTCTGTGCATTTTATTTACATTAACGCAACAGTTCCTGTCCAATCATTATGTGAGAACAGTACTCTTGCAAGGTGCTGTGTGTGATATCATCATCATGATAAAGGTAAATGGGGTAACCACAGAGGGACCGGTAGTGTTGTGTGTACAATGGGGTCTCTGCATCCCATGTATCTTGAACCTTTAGGAGTCATGTGCATACCAGGATCGTGTCAGCTTGAGAGACAGGGGTGAGGACAACTGGAGTATGCTGTGGTGCATATTAAAAGGGTTACATGTGTCCAGTGGACACATGTGTGAAATGGACAGCTATGTATGTGGCAAATGTTGTTCTTGGAACCAATTTGCCTTTTGTTTCCGTAGGGTGATAGTGAGATGTGGGGGAAAGAGAGTAGGTATGCTTGTGGAGGATAGGTTGGGTAGGATGACAGACAAGACAGCATACAGGGTCGGTATATGACACATGTGGGGGGAATACACCTTGGATGGTTGAGGGGTGTTCGGCAGTCACAAGACCATTAGCCCCCAGATGGAAACAGTGAGACGTAGGTCCCCAGCCATGGGCAGCCACCACTGCACCGAAACAGCTGCAAAGGTGGCAGTGCAGGGGGCTGTCTAGGAGGGGCAGGCTCACCCTGTAAATGTGACACTCTGCCCTCGAACTGGCATATCTGGCCTCTAAACTCCTTATTGAGCCCCCTACGCACCACGTCTGGGACTGTACGACAGCGGACATGTTCCTATCTGGTCCTGCTCCAGGGGGGACAAGCCCAATCCTCAGTGGCGTTTCCAACAGAAGGTGCTGCACAGCCAACAGAGGTAGAGGTCCAAGGCTGGGCCCCAGATGTGCTGGCGCCCAGTGCCATAGCCAGCTGAAGTGGGATAGGAGGTTCTGCCGGGACCTCTAAACCCATGCAGCCTATGGTGTTGCAGTTGTAACACAGATATGGCTTAGTAATAGTCAACAGCATTCAGAATTACCTGTAACAACATGCATAGATATGACCATCAACCCAACACAACAGATGGTATACATTTGCAGAGGGAGCACAATACATTCATATATACTGCATGACATCTGTACAAAGTGTAGAAGACTTGTGACTGCAGCTATGAACAGTGGCCCATTATTGGCATGTCACTGAGAACCCCAGACAGTGTCTCTCATACCACTTTTTCATGTGACATATGTCCAATCAGGGATGCAATGGCAGTAACTCATCACTATCACCATGTACTGACTGCAATCCTCACACTATGCTCCTGCAGTTCACAGATGCGTGTTCAGTGAGTAACACAGGAAACAAATGGTTCCACACACTGACCAGTCCACAGATGGCCCTACAGATGGGGGTTCCCTCACAAACAGAGCACTGTCTTGTCAGTTTTAAAACATGCAGAATAGCCATTACCAAACGCAACTTGCTAAACTAGCAGTAGTCGCAATGAAGCATACCTACACTTGCATCCTGTAGTCATTACTGGCACATCACCCTCCTGTCTTTAGGCTATTTCCCACTGTGTATGTTGTATGCAGAACATCCAGATATCATCTGTGATGCCATTTACAAACACCAGATCCAGGTACCACTTACAGCGACTGTCATGGGCAAACACCAACATGATGTTCCTAGATATTGTACTGTGTTTCCATGCGAATGGCTATGGGAACATCATCACAGCTGTTCCACATGCAATCAGCTAGAGGAGGACTGCAATAGGTGCAGACCTGATCATGTCCATCACTTACAAAACACAAGCTGCTGCTTAGCAGGTGTACAACTCCACATCCACCAGAGAGTGTGTGGGAGGGACAAACAGAGGCAAAGTACATCAGAAAAGGGCTTGGAGACTAAAACCTAACCATCATCTGTCACACACCTAACAATACAGGGGTTCAACCCTCTGACTGACTAGTCATTACTATTACAAGTGCATGCAGTTACTCCATGTGCCACAAAGCTGCCATGTTAGTGTGCTGTAAGAACGTATATGTGTGCTGGTGAGCGACATCTGCAACAGATATATAGTAGACATACATTAGGTGTAGCACATGAAAGGATGTCATTGTCAACACAACCACACTCTAATGGACTCACATTGGCACACTTTGCCAGGCCCACAAATACACTTCCTAACTACTTACTTTGCCACACTGCAGTAATGCACATGTACTACAAGCACCACAGGGCATATCCAAAGGTTCTATAGGCTAGGGCATGTGAACGTGTCTGACATGAGTCGGTATGTTGGGTGCATCAGACCCCACATGCAGACACAAGGTGCCAGTACTGACACGCATGTGTGCATTGCTTCATGGGTGTGTAGTGGTTGGCTGTGCAAGATGGCTGTACAAGGCTGGGTGAGGGGTAATCCTTGGCATGCCACCCAACAATGGTGTGCAGTGTGGTACAGGGGTGTAGTGTCTGCAATGTCCAACACAAATGGGTATTGTATGAACTGTCCTGACATCCTGGTTACCATTGTGTATTGCCATTGCTTTGCAATGCATGCCATGTCTGTGTTTGATAGCCCTTGACATGGACATTGCCTGGGATGTGCACGTCCCACAATAATGTACAGTGACAAGTACAAGTGTACCTGGTTGGGCTGGCACATGTTGTGTATACAGACTGCTATCCTCCAATTTGCCATTACTGGCCTGGTGTGGCAGGACCTGCTTATAGACAGCAGGTTGACCCTGCACCTGCATTGGTAGCATGATACAGGTATTCCTTGGTGTCAGTGGTATCGGTCCATACAGGGCACATATGTAAGGCATTGTATGGCCTCTGTGGATCACATTTGATGGCACCACATATGTTGCAGGTATTCAGTGGGGAACATAGTGAAGTCACATTGTCCGCAATTATGTGCCTATTGTACTGCTGTACAGGGTGCCATGCCCTCTGCAGCCCACTGCAATCACACCATGCCTACTATCTGTCATCAATGTGTGGGGTACTAGCAACATAGCGGGATATGCTAGGCAAGTGTGTTTGTTTATGACACATGGGTTCAGAATGTATTCCAGGTAATAGTAGGGTTGCATACTTTGTTCACCAGACCTTTTGCCAGATGTAGGGTATGGCTTGCCAACACAGTCCCTTGGCTGACTGATATCTGTACTCCTTGAGAGGTGGACATTGTGACATATAATATGGACACCATATAGGAAAACTATGAAATCCACTCCCAAACATGTCCAGTGGTTAGACACTCACATCACCTCCACACAGGCTCGGACTGTCAAACATATACACACCTGCCATGTCTTGGAATAAAACCCCTATCTAACTAGTTTATCACACTACAATATTAAGCAGTTACAGCACACACTAAGGAGATTGCTGGGTTACAGTAGTCCCAGAGGTGTATTACTAGGTAAGTGACAACAGCAGGATTGCCAAAGCTGGTTATGTGAATTGTAAAAAGTATGCATACTCTAAAAAGCATTGTTCCTTTTTCAGGCAGACACACACAGTTGACCTCTCTTGGAATAGAACCTTTACCTAACTAGTTTTTCACAGTACAGCAATATGCAGTTATAGCATATGCCACGGAGAATACTGGTTACAGCTCTCCAGGAGGTGTATTTCTAGGTGGGTGACATCAGCAGGAATGCCAAAGGTGGTTATGTGAATTGTAAAGAGTGTGCATACACTAAAACGCATTGTTATTTTCTCAGGCGACAGACAGACACACACACAC
Organism: Protopterus annectens; assembly: GCF_019279795.1. Taxonomy (NCBI): domain Eukaryota; kingdom Metazoa; phylum Chordata; order Ceratodontiformes; family Protopteridae; genus Protopterus; species Protopterus annectens. Next base: position 989,382,284 of record NC_056729.1, read on the forward strand.
ACACACACACACACACACACACACACACACACACACACACACACACACAGTTGGCCTCTCTTGGAATAGAATTTCTACCTAACTAGTTTATCACACTACAGCAACATGCAGTTACAGCACATGCTATGGAGAATACTGGGTTTCAGCAGTCCCAGAGGTGTATTTCTAGGTGGGTGACATCAGCAGGATTTCCAAAGGTAGGTATGTGAATTGTAAAGAGTGTGCATACTCTAAAAGCATAATTTCTTTCACAGGCAGGCAGACAGACACACACTTGGCCTTTCTGGGATAAGAACACCTACATAACTAGTTTAGCACACTACCGCATTATGCAGTTACAGCATGTGCCATGGAGATTACTAGGTTACAGCAGTCCCAGAGATGTATTCGTAGGTGGGTGATATCAGCAGGATTGCCAAAGAAGGGCATTTCAAGTGTACATGTCTGTTACCTGCGTGTACCCACTGACTACTGTCACGAAAACACATTTACACCTGCTTACAACAGTCTTATGCAGTCCTAATTGACAGAATCAACAAGGCTTGTAGGTCTTGAACCCTGGACCATGCACACTGAGGTCACTGGATGTACCAATAAGCCATCTGGGTTGTATACATGTGACATGGAGTCTGCAATGCACATCTTACTACAGGTATTCCACAGTACTGAAAACAAATGGGACAGTCACTTTGTGTACATATGTACAGTACCCTTGAATGTACTGCACTCTGTGAAACAACAAAGACAAATCTACATCTGTACAAATGTCATAACTACATATATGTATATGCATCTATGGGATGTGTACACACACACACACACACACACACATATATATATGCATATACACAGACACAGCTATAGCTCTATATATATATATATATATATATATATATATATATATATATATATATATATATATATATATATATATGCATGTCTGAACACCCTTTCAGACACAAAAGGGTTCCAAAGGAACTGACATTTACACAAAACAGAGGCATCTCTTGTGTTATAACATTTAAATCTTAAGCAGTTCACCAGAGAAGGGATGGTTGCCGTGTATGTGGAGTTTGGGGTTGGGAATGATGGCTAATGTACTCTACCCCAGGGATTGTGGAGTTAGGGTGGGGGAATGATGGGTATGGACTTACACACCAATGACCACTTTTGTGTCACTGCTCGACAGTGGCATAGGAAAATAACATATGCAACTGTAGTCGTGCTTGACTGTGTATTCTTTACCATTCCTAACTATGTAATACTTTGTAGACACCGGTCACCACAGAAGGCTACCATGGTGTGCTATAAGACATTACACATGTGTATGCCTGGCTACAGGGTAGTCACACATACATACATACACACACACACAGACACACACACACACACACACACACACACACACACACACACACACACACACACACACACACACACACACACACACACACTTGCCAGTATTGTGCATACACGTCTTGCCTATGTAAAGGTAACTAGTACAGTGGTATGCAGTAGGGGTATGTGCCACAGAACACATACAATTACATTTACTCTGATTCCACCTCTGAGGTGAGTAATGTCACAGGACTGATTACTTGCTGTGGGGAGCAGGAAAGAGAGAGGTTTAGCATTTGACAAGGATAAAGGCCAGTGCAAAAGGAGGTATCTCTTTGGAATGCAGCAAAACCCAATGTCATGACAGGATGCAGACACAAATACACACACAGAACCACACTCAGCCACTTGCTGACACACACACAAACACACACAGTTGTCAGTGGTGGGATCAGAACTCTTGCCTATCTACAGATCACTATTACAGTACTACGCAGTTACGAGATGCACCACAGAGATTACACATTCCAAGGCAGTCAGACTGCCCTTCTAAAATTGAGGACAACAACAGGGAGACTGACAGTCATGAAGTACATAGCTGTAAAACTGTGTGTTTAAAGTAGGTGTCCATTACAACCTGTATGCACAAACAAGACACATCATCTGCAGGTAGGCCTGAGAGGTATAGTTGTAGCACAACAGGAGCCTGAAGTGGAGTATGGCGATCTGTGGAATGGACAACTACTATCACTATACAGGGTTACAGTGGGCATGCTCATTCACTTAGTAGCACAGGGCTGTTTGGGATGCACTGTGACTACAACTACACAAGGTTATACTAGGCATGCTCATACACTTAGTAACAAAGGGCTTGTTGGATGCACTGACTAAGATTACACAAGGTGGCAGTGGGTATGCTCATACACTTAGTAGCACAATGCTGTTTGGGATGAACTACGATTCTAACCATAGAAGGCTACAGTGTGCATGCTCATACACTTACATGTACAGAACACATTGTAATGGACTCCAATTGTAAACACACAGGTTTAAAGCTTTGTACATCTTACCTGTCAGTATATATATATATATGCACATCATACTGGTATACTACCTGATACCTGTATGTGCCTGTAAATGATATATCTGTGTCTGTGCTGTGTGATACACATGCATACATGTGCATAAAGTACTGACACACACACACATATATATATATATATATATATATATATATATATATACATACATATATATGTTAAGTATACACATGCATGCATGTGTGGATGAGACAGACAATAGGTTACCTGGGACACATAGGCGGATGCTACTTACAGCATGTGCCATTCACCTTGCTGCCCTGAAAGCATACATTGATAGCAGGTTGTGTACATTGGCATTATATGTGGAACAGTGGCATGTACAAGCATAATGTGTGAGCCACATTGTGTAATGGTACTGAGCTGCAGGTGTCAAGATGACCTATCCCAGCTGTGTTAGTAGTTGTGATTATTAGCAGGACTGCTACCCTAAGTTTATCTCACATTAGTCATATACAAAAATTCTGCTGCTGTCCATCACCTTACATGAGGCATTTGCTACCAAGCACATTACTGCCACTTGCAGTGATGTCATGGTATGAATGGCAACTGCTAGACCAAAACAATGAGTCACTGTATTGCTGTTATTATGAGGTAGTCCAGTGTCTGTCATTCTGGGCTGTCATAACTGAATGACAAGCCTTCAACACAGAGTGCATGCATCCATGTTTCACTTATGTGTGGATAATACCTAGGTCACATTTACCCATATAGCTGCATTCCAAGGCAAATGACCTACACCCAGAAGTAACACCCTGACACCTACAAGACAATTGCATTGGATGCTTATGCTAGCCAGTGCTAGATGTGTGACTTTAGTAATCCATTTGCTCAATGTAGAACCTACAATGGGGAATACTGACATCTGTGCAGTGAGGAACACCTGGCTGAAGGCTCTGTAGTGCACAATTGCACTACCACCATATAACTCAGATCCAGACATGTGGGCCATAACAGTGGTATGGATAATTCCAGGTGGTGGTATACACATATTCATAAAGGCTACACACATGTAAAGACCACTACTCTGACATAACGCATCACAGATGACTCAGGTACAGGTAACAGTGGCAAATGCTGCATTCTAGGTTGTATCTTCATATACATCCACCACCTTGTCCCCAGACTACCAACACACATCCATATGTTGTATGAATAGTATGGCAGACCACCAGATAACCCTCGATTGGTGGACTGTACCTAGGCCTACATCAATTGTGCAAAGTACCCATGTACAGACACAGCTGCATAATGTGTTATGCAATGCAATAATACCACTGTTTGTAACCAGCTCAGTTGTACACATACCAGGGTCCCTCGGATGCTGTCAGCATTAACACGGTCGACTGTTGCTGTACACCAGTAAACAACACCCTCATGGTTGAATATGACCTAACTGTACCTGCCCTGATATGTATATCCCACACTCATACAACATAAATGACATTACTATAGCTTTCGTTATCCTTTCTACATACAGGTGGCTACAGTCATTACTCACATGCACATGGCAGATAGTATGCTAACAGTACATAAGATCTGATATCTATGTTAACAGAGGTAATATCCCCTCTCTACTGGTCACCCATGACACCTATCATATCATACAACACCCCATGTGGCATGTTTGACATTAGACATGTCCACCTAATGCAATGCCTACAAACATACCCAAATAGCAGTATAATAGGACCTACACATGGCCTGTATTGACAGACTCATGGAAATCCTGCTCTGCTCTGTATGTTCCTGAGTAGTCACAGGTGATATGTTCATGACATGTACAGCCATGTGTGTCCACAGCTCCTACATATACTACATGTCAACAATTGCAAGCCATGCATGCTGTGTGCTGTCTGGACATTAGCCTTAGTACCACAATAGCCAGTACATGCTGTGGTGAAATGTTTACAAGCCACAGACCTCGCACATGCTTGAATGAGTGCACTGCCTAGCTCTAACAGAGCACATTGCTGGCACTCTTCCAGTACACATGAGGTGTGTGTGGCAAATATGATGTGCTCACTGTAGACCATTACAGTGCCCTGGCTTCACCACGGCACTGTCAAGCAACAGTTTGAAGGAGCATGACATGGAATAATGCGGTGTGTGCTGTTGTCATATATGTGCACTTGGCTACTCGGTGAAGGTGGTGGTGTCCTACCAGTACATGACTACAACATCCATTATGGTGTAATGCTTGGCTATGTTTCACACATGGCGAGGGGAAGGTGTGGAATGTATCCTCTTGACCTGATAGTGCACTTACTGATGTAGTACATATGTGTACATGTATTGATGTTTGTGTGGATTCCATGTGTGTGCAGTGTCTGATGTCTGAAGGTGACTGTTGTCTTTGTACATCATGCTGTTGCAATACAGCCTCAACATTGCCAGCTGTATATGGTGATATGCTCTAAGTACAGTAAGCCGTACATGAGGTATTGACAGATGTTTGTACATGACTATGAAGTGGTGGGGCTTCTTTACAGATAAATGATTACTGAGTACAGCTCACTAGTGTGTTACAACCATTCCTACAATAACCTGTGTAACAGCTAAGGTCAGGTTTTGTTAATTAAAGTGGATGACAGACAATGTAGATTGCTGTAAGGGTGACACTGAAGGCAAACCTCATGACACCTGCAACAGTAATACCTCCCCTGAGCATATATTGTGCATATATCAGCACAGTTGGCAAAGGAAAGAGTCAGTAAGCTTTGTACCGGATGTGATAGTGCTGTACTTCTGTAATACCTATCATGAGATAGGCAGGTGTTTGAGTCACCGTACTGGCACGTGTGGGTGTGTGTCTGTCCATATATGTCACGTATGGTTGGGAATACATCCCACATGTTTTCACTCTCCTGAACATTGTTGTTGACACCAGTACAGAGTGAAGTGTAGAAAGAAAGGCATAGGCAGGTGGTTGAACCTAACACATGTAAAGTGTCTGTATGTGTGTGACATAGGTGTATATCTTTGTGAATGCCACAGTGTATGTGTGTGTGTGTGTGTGTGTGTGTGTGTGTGTGTGTGTGCGTGTGTGCATGCGTGCGTGCGTGCGTGTGTGTGTGTGTGTGTGTGTGTGTGTGTGTGTGTGTGTGTGTGTATGGCTGTCCATGTCTATGGCTGTCTGGTCCCTGGAGTAAGGCTGTATTTTACCATAGTGAAATGTTAATGCCCCTCCCCCCATCCACTCAGTGCAATCTAGCATCCCTGTTGATATCAATCATTCTAACCACCTGTTAAAATGTACACCCTGGAGTGTGACCTGTTGTTACATAGCCTATTGATGGACCCCCTCCCCACATACACTCACTGCACTGTAGTATCCCTGTCGATGTCCTCGATCTTAGGCCATTCCGACCACCTGTACATATGTAATTCTGTGGCACTTCATGTAATTGCATAGTGCTATAATGATGATAAGCACATAGGCAGGGGTTCTCATCTGAACACTGGCAACTGTGTGTGTGTGTGTGTGTGTGTGTGTGTGTGTGTGTGTGTGTGTGTGTGTGTGTGTGTGTGTGTGTGTCAGAGTGTGTGCTACTGTGTCTGTGAATCCCTGGGTGTGTCTGTGTTTGCATGCTGTCATGACAGTGGGTATTACTGCTTCCCAATGAGAAGCCACTATTTCCACTGGCCTTTACCCTTGTCATCCAGCATACCACTCTTTTACCTCCTCCCCCCTCCAGGTAACTATACCTGTGATATCACCCACTATGGATGTGATGGCTCTGAACACAGTAGCTTACTATACAGCTATCATGCTCTTAGATCATTAGAACAGTAAACATAATTGAAACATGGGAGAATATAACTGTCATGTGGAAGCTACAAAGTGCATGCAGGTATTGTCATACTGATGTGTGTGTAGTCAACATGTACATATGGAACACTAACTGGAAACACCGACATCCCCAGCACATGCAACTGCAACTGAAAGAAAAAGGCAAAACGTCAAGATCAACATTCTGTTAGTGTTGTTACACTTGATACATACTGTCAAACATACAAAATGCATTCTAAAACTGTAATACATGGTATGTCTGCTGCCTGTCAACACTACCCAACAATATTAATCCACAATTTGTCTACTTAGTATGTTCACCCTGTGGCATCAGACCATATGAGCATGTCCCTGCATCTATGGTGTGGATGACAGGGATGTGGCACAGGCATCATCATATGCACAGGGTGATATTGTTTGCCAGAGGCCTAGGCTGCGCCATTGGATGACATCATGTGTGTGTGTGTGTGTGTGTGTTAGGGCCTGAGATATCATTGGGCATGTATGGATGTAATGTGAGTCTGTGTTGAGGTGCCCTACATTTGTTTCTGGTGTGTTTGTATGCATGCACACAGGTCTGGCATGTGGCTGGCCTACACAGGGGTATTGTTGACAGATGGAGACTGTACAAGGCAGGTTTCACAGTTCATGGTGTCCGGCCATGGCTATGTGACCTGTGCCTGCCAGGGGTTGCACAGGCACTACCAGGCAGAGGTCCAGATTGGGTACTGTCTGATGACACATGTCCACTGGAATCGTGTCCCTGTTGGGACCATCCAGGACCACTTGCACGTGGCCTTCTGTGTCCTGGTAAGGACTGCACAGCACCAGCTGCACTGCTGCTGCTAGCACCACTATGAGAGCGGGCATGTGCAGTAGCATGTTCACGTAGACCTTCAGCAGGTGATGTAGCTGACCTACGTCCATGTGCCCGATGCTTTACTTCCACCAGATGTTCCAGCACAGACATTCCACGCTTGAGGATTGACATGCCAAGGTCAAGCACTCTCGCCATGTCACCCAATCGTCTATCCAAAACATCTGCAAGATGATGATGAGCATTTGCAAGTGCCTGGATGTTGTCAGTTAATAAATGGACAGCAGCCCTCTGAAGCCTTAGACCTTCTCTGTTGTGCCATTCAGCATGTGCCTGTGCCTCCATTACAGCCTGAAACATGCGTCTGGTGACTCCAGCTGATGTGCTTTGTCTCACAGGGGCATGTTAGCTAGTGGTCCTCCTATGAGCTGTGCTGGGCACATGCCTGTGTGGGACATCACCAGTCAGTTGACTGGGATCATGGTGTGCAAGCACACCTTCCATAGTCTCCACACTTTCCTTGTTCCATGCTACCACCCGCCAACTGTCCTTCCTCTATGGCCAGTGGTGATGGGGTATGTGCAGGCAGGGGAACTGTGTGCGAGGATGATGGGGAGACAGGTGGAATGGCTACCATTGGCACAGATTCAGTCCCTGACAACCCTGCCTGTGCCTCAATCATACTATCATCATCACTGCTAAAGTCTGTGGGGACACTAACATCAGGTGGACTGCAGGAGGGCAACGCACCTTCATCAACACTTGTGAGGGGAAGACAAGAACTGTACATTACAAGTTATACCAGACACACACACACACAGACAGAGACACACAGAGACATACACAGACAGAGACACACAGAGACACACAGACACACACACAGACAGAGATACACAGACAGACAGAGACACACAGAAACACAGAGAGACACAGATGCAGACAGACAGAGACAGACAGACACATAGACAGAGACACACAGACAGAGACACACAGACAGAGACACACACAGACACACAGGCACACAGACAGAGACACACACAGACACACAGACAGAGACACACACAGTCACACAGACAGAGACATGCAGACAGAGACACACAGATACACAGATACACACATACTACATGCAGGTGATATGGCAGTTGGTATTCAGCTTAGACAATTATAGTTTCAGCTTTAACAATTATAGTGGTAATTATCATACATCCCTGAGTTGCACACAACAGCATACATGTGTTATAGCAGACAGCATGCACCTTACACAATTATAGTTGTTGTTAGCATACATACCTGCATTGCACCATTTGTGTTAGTAACCTAAGCCATGTACCTGCAACACAATGCATGCACTTTACACCATTGCACTGCACTGTCATGGTGTGTACAACATACACCGCATGTTAACAGATCATTGCTGAACTTTGTACATCTGCCACTGATGCTTTGTGTTGGCTACCGCCCCTATGTGTGAGGACATGAGCAGTAGGGTATGTTGATTGCATACTATATTTGTATGTGCCCTAGCTTTCATATCTTCACCAAAGCAGTGTATGTCTGTTCAACATTATTCTGCCTACCCCTGAGCTGAGTCTAGACATTGTGCATGTGGCTGTACATACATGTTTGACATGGCTGCCAATACTTAGCAATGGTGCCACAGACCAGCACAGGTTTACAGTACACCAGCCTGCTGTGTGGCATATGACCTTGCCAGTCACATGTAGTGTGACGTGTTCTGCTGACGTGTTGAATGACATGCATACATGTGTAACACAATGGTGTCCTTTCCAATCTACAGTATGGTAATGGTGTCCCAATGCAGGGACATGTTATACTAACATGGGCCTTCAGCTGATGCAATGTTGTCTGTCCACCCTACAAATATGCAGGGACATACTGCACATTGAGCTGATGTGCATAGCCATTGCAGGGCATCATGTGGCTTCACAATTGCTATACAGTTTGAGCTACTGACACAGTTCATAGCCATGACTATGTTCGCATACAATATATATCTAATGTGGAATGTGACCCACGTCACTTAGGTGTATACACACTAAACCCTAATGTAGAATGTGTGACACAGGTCACAGAAGGGTATACGGATGATACCCCTGCACATCTGCAACCATATCACTGATGCCTGGCAACTATGCTCTTTCCTGACTACATGGTGAGTTCTCACTGTATATTGTGATCTGAAGGTCTGTTTATTCACATATTATGGCTGAGATGGCCTGCACATTAGAGGTTTACAGATAACCTACTATCTATTTGCCCAAGGGTAATTAGAAGCATAGCAACAGTGTGTTGGCCTTCCCCATACCATTGATGAAGTAACTGAGCCTCTGTCAAGCATAGCCAATGAAGCAATTCCAGGCAGAATTGCTGGAAGCTGTTGAAGACTGGGGTTGTGGAGGGTGATAGGGGCACTTAGTGATCTAAAGAGGGCATGTTAATGTGGCAATTCAACACCATTCAATTCCCCCAACAGGTCTTGCAGCTATCAAACTAGACAGGCTCCCCCACCCCCTGGCTGGATGGGACACATGATCCCAGGGGTGTATAGTCTGTTATCCATTCACACAACAAGGTTTCCCTTGAAGTGTGTCAGTGAGGGGCTATGTCTAATGTAGTTAGGAATGTAATGTATTGTCTCACAGTACATTTGTTATATGTTGTTATTTCAAGAGTATGTGAAGCTCAGTGAGTTTGGGGGCTCCCGCCCTTTGCTTAGCCTAACTTACACATAGAAATCATCTAAATAGGAAAGAGGCAGAAGCAACGTTAATGTCAACAGTGTAATGGTTACAGCATCTGCATAGTATCTGTGCATTCGAGGTTACAATCCCAATAAAGGCAGGATGTTTATCATGTTCAATAGTATACCTTAACCACAGCTTGCATATATAGGTAGTAATTGTCTGTATAATACACATTCGAATCACCCATATAAACCCATGTGTGCAGGAGAGTACAGTCAACAGAGAATGTAATGTCATGTCAGCACCTAGTGAGATGTTACGTCACTGACAGGTATATATCCGGAGTAGTTAGTGGATGTGGCCATGTTTGCGGGCACAGGTTATATGTTACGTTTGTTTCTTCTTCTTCTTCTTTCGGCTTTTTCCCGGTTAGGGGTCACCACAGCGGATCACCTTTTCCGCACATTGATTGGCAGTGGAGTTTTATGGTGTCAAGTTGCCAGCCCGGCGCCCAACCTTCCATAGAAGGCACACACACACGCACACCTGGGGCCAATTTAGAGTGTCCAATCCACCTGCAGCATGTCTTTGGGATGTGGGAGGAAACTGGAGCACCCAGAGGAAACCCACGTGACCACAGGGAGGACATGCAGACTCCGCACAGAAGGCACCCCAGCCGAGGATCAAACCGGAAACCTCTTGCTGTGAGGCGGCAATGCTAACCACTGCACCACCATGGCCGTCCACTATATGTTACATTTGTTTAACTGTGTTTAATCGCTGCTATAATGTCACACAAACACTTTTAAATATGCTTACAACTGCTTAAATGATTCTTATTCTGCAGTGAAAAACATTTGTAAAGCATCGCAGGTGTCAAACCCTGGACCATACACACTATAGTCATGGGATGTACCACTAAGCCATCCGAGGTGTACACATGTTTCATGGTCTTGAGACTACACCTTATACCATATGCATTTCACTGTAATGATCACAAATAGGACAGTGACTTTGTGTACATATGTACAGTACATTGTAATGTACTGTAGTTTGTGAACCAACACATTCCAGTCTACAGATGTATTACTGTTACAAACTACATAGATATTTCAGTGATGTCTGCATATAGATATCTTCTTCTTCTGGCTTTTCTCAGGGGTTGCCAAAGCAGGTCACCTGTCCACTTATGATTGGCAGTGGAGTTTACTGTGTCAGGCTGCCAGCTCAGTGCCCAACCTTCCACAGACGGCACCCAGAGGGAACTCACAAGACCACAGGGAGGACATGCAGAGTCCACACAGAAGGCACCCCAGCTGAGGATTGAACTGGAGTTCTTCTTGCTGTGAGGTGACAACGCCAACCGCTGCACCACTGCGACTGCACACATATACATATTTTGGAGTGTACACAAAACACATGCAGCTATGGTATCATAACAATTAATATTAACCTAATTCACCATAGAAAGGGTGGTTGTTGTGTATGCGAAGATTGGGGTGGCGGAGGAATGATGGGTAATGCAATCATGCATCAAGGAGGACCTGGGTCCGATCTCCTAAGTGAACTGGAGAGGCATACATGGAGTATGGGGGCAATATAAAAAAGACACAAAGCAAGAACCTTACTCATTCATAATACACCCTCTTATGTCACATTGCAACACCTACTTTCACAAACATATGAACATTAACATGTATCAGACATATGTATACCATCTGACTGTCACATTTGATTTCAGTAGTGAGAAATGTCTGTAGTACAATGTATATTCTAAACACCAAAGCATTCGTACATATCTCAGATGCCTTAGTGGTAAAGTGAGTGACTGTGGTGTTCATGGCCCCAGGTTCAAGAGCTGTTAGGTTATTTTGAGGGCCAGTATAAGGACTTTTGGATGCAGGTGAATTAAAGCACTCTTAAGCAGTTGTAAGTGGGTTTCCACTTATTTGCGAGACCGTAAGCGGTGCTGAAACATGGTAAACGCAGAAGCGCTTTGCATGTTTGACTTTTGCTTAATGTCATGCAGACCACAGGCAAACCTGCTCACAACCACGTAAATGTGTGTTATTCACACTTTCCCTACCAGTGCCTACTCTGAGAGGTAAAATAATAACACCTTCCAGGAGTAGAACCCGCAACTATGTACTCCATCCTCAGAGTAACCTAACACTAAGCTACCTGGGATGTATCTACCCTAATTGTGTATGCAGACAGGTTAAAACACAAAAGGGAGGAATGTGTTGAAATAGGTCAACCCACCATGTACCCAATTAAAGGTGTATGCTCATATAAATATATATATCTATATATATATATAGAGAGAGAGAGAGATAGAGAGAGAGAGAGAGATACATAGAGACGTGTCGATATATACATGTATACAAGTATATGTAGATATATAGATATATACATATATACACATACATACATGTCTGTAGACAGCATCCGAAGTGGTCATATCTGAGTATAACATGGACCATAGCATCACACATTACACCCCCCCCCAAACAATATGAACATAACATATGAAGAGTATATGCCAATATACTATTACAAATATGTGCTATGGACACAGTCACCAACAGAACTGCAATGACTGCAAATATCCATGACAGAATTACACAGACAGCTTTCATTTTGCAAATATTTTTTACATTCCGATGTATTGCCAAAAGGATTCAAGGACTAACAGTACCTGCATGCTATACAGGAAGCATTTACCAGTGCCTTAATGAATCAGCCTGCAATTACCACAATATTAGTCCACTAAGGGATAGGTGTTCACATAGCGAAAGAACACTCACACACATATAGATGTTGTATAAAAGGGGTTCCTACACATCTGCACGTGCTATGTACACCCACCAACATCTACCCCACAACCGAAATAATTACATCAATACATACCGTCATACCATAACCAGTTATGCAACTACTGTACAACATCTGTTGAAACCTTAACATACCTGGACACAGACACACTAACATGGCCCTATGTGAAATAGTTGCCATGATACAATTGAACAGCTGCTGATGTAACAGGGTTTGTATGAACTTATCCCGTTTCAAAGGGTTGAAAGGTTCGTACACCAGGAAGTTTTATTAAGTACTGATTATTAACACAGTATGATACACAGTAACACCAAACTAAATATGTCTGGTAAGCACACTGTAAACCCCATAACATTATATGCATAGCTATGCAGCCTTGAGCTGGTCAAACAACCTGGCCAGACTGAAACATATGCAGAAGTATTAGGTACAGACAAACCCTGCACAAGTAGCAATGTTCAGAAATATAACAGCAGTACTCACATTTAGACCAACTCCTCTAGGCGTTACACACAAAATATTACTGTCTGTCTCCATACAGCTGTTGCAATAGATTCCAACCAAAACTTCTACACTGTCTACACTGTCTTCCTCACAAGTAAGGCAAAGGGACAATGCCCAAGTGGAGTACTCAGTTATACTCTACTGTAGCCATGGTATTGGCTAAGGCAGTAGCAGCGCAGCTGATGTGTATGTAATTAGCTACTTAGGAACACCAATTGGCCATCGGGATAGCACATGTTACTGATCTGTAACTATAAAAGGTTTTCTTGTCACACATTCAGACCATCTGTATCTACCCGTAGGACAGGACAAAACACTGAAAGATGAGCTGAAAACGAGTATTACACTTGTTAATAACACCTCCAATTACTAAGACGGTATGTATAACATGTAGTATGTCTGTGTATGTAGGAGCTGTGCTGTAAGAAGTACAGTGTAATCAATGCATATAGTGGAAATAGCTATCTTGTAGTGATGTATGGTTGAGCTGTAGTAAAGCTTGTAGTATTTTGTGTGTACTGCTGTAGGTCTCATGACACACTCCACATACACCACAAGGGATGATATGGGCTTGGAACCCAGCAATTTGCTTCCAGCCACTGTCAGTGTCAGGATTGGTCCAACAAGTATGTGCTATAACAGGGGATAGTATATGTTGATATATTGTAACAGTGGACATATGTATGGGTGTATAAGTAAGATGAACATGTTAAAGGTGGGCTTACCATGCAAATATGGTGTGCATTGTGGGATATTGTGCCAATAACTGTGTAATGTACGGTATTCTAGGCAGATCTGTATTCTATTCTACATTGCAGTTCTGTTATGTTATGCAAACAGTAGTTATGTCTATTGGCAATTACAATACTCAATGGCAGGATACATAGCATTAGTATTCATCTGACAGGTTAGCAGCATGACAGCAAAGATAATTGGAAGAGCAAGGTAACTATCCATGCACATAACACATGTAATATCCACCTCTCTACTATTGTTTGCAAGTTATAACAGCTCTGCATGTGTATATGTTATGTAAATGTGTAGTGACCCTTGTTACAGGGCTGGGCCAAATGGCTTTGTGCACACCTACATAGAGTAGATATTGAGAGTACAGACACACTGGTTGAACTACCAGGTTTGTTTAACCCAACCTCTCATTGTCAACCTAACAGCCACCTGCACATACTGTATGTAAGGTAGTGCACAGCACTGGTAATGAAACAGATTGCATATCATCTGTAACTCCAGTGTAACATCAGCAGTAGGAGTGTAAGATGTAGGAGACAGCTGCCCACGTGTAATAGCCGTATCCTAGGTGATGGCTCACACTATCTGATTATATCCTGATCATGTTGATAGTGGCATCAGAGCCTATTGATACATAACTCTTTTTGGAGAGTGGGTGTCTGTGCCCAAAAGAGCTCATGGTCCTGGTTGATACGTGAGTATATACCCAAAGAAGCAAACAGACCTGTAGACACTTGCATCATCTGTAATCAACAAACAGGATGTGATGTGCTCCTCAGAGGAGGATTGTTGCTAAAGGTAGCTACAATATTTCCGTAATAGCCAGTGTTGTCATGTCCATAACAAAAATATTTACATGTGAGCATCACTGTCTAAAACATCTTCATAGGCAATATGTAAACTAAATACAGCACTTGATAGTTGTAGCACTGACTACTCATACAGGCATTTCCACTAGTCAGCTACTGATGTTCCCTAATGTCAGCTTTGTGTATGTGGCCATCCTGGGGGAATGTAATCTCTATGCCATGTACACTGCCAGACCCACCTAACACCATGCCCCACACATTGTTTGGGATGCAGCTACAGGGGTAAGCTGGAAGGCAGCCTAGTCTACAGCCATGACTGGACTGGACAGTCATGAGGTGTAGGTTAACACATGCAGTTCATCAACACAACCAACACATACCCTTACCAGAACACAGTAAGAACACACCCACACACTACCGGAAATCACACACATTCACAGATGCATCTAAGTATCTGGCCAAACAAGTGACCCCCCCAAGCAGGAAGAGACAGACACTGAAATACACAAACTGTATGACATAGTTTGTGTAATTGTGCCACGCCTCTGAACACATGACTGGAAACATGCCAAACAGTACTCATTTGTGAATGCAAACTCTAGCACTATGTTACACACCGACCTATATGAGGGCATACATACTATCAGCTCCTGTCTGCCATGATTAGCCACATACTCATACACTCAGACCACCTTTTGAACTATACACATGGCTCTGGCATATTCCATGTTGTTGTGCAGGACCTGTGATGCAGTAGCCTGGACTGCATGGAAATACATGTAGGAACTGTCAGGTCTTGTAGCCCATGCAGGTATGTCCCAAGGCCTGGGTAGCATTCTGCCATTGACCAGAATGATACTGCAGTAAAGGGACAAAAGGATTGTATTCCAAAATCGTCTAGTGTAGTGGTGCATGTCACAGGGTATCCAGTATCTGTCGTCCTGGGATAACATGGTTGACAGACCATGATGTTTTGCCAGATAGGGCCTGCACCTGTCACCCCTGGGAATCTGGATACTGCCTAGGGCTCATGCTTCCCTTATAGTACATTCATCATGCACAGTTCAGGTGAGTGTTGTCTGCAGTTACAGGGACAGCCAAGCAATAAACTGTAGGTCTCACTACACAATGATACATGTCAGAAACACTATACGGACACACACATGTCAATACCTAACATGGAGAACATATCTGTGCAGTGGCTGAGACATGTTTCAGTGCTCCAGAGAGCACACCTGCATGACCATGTTATAACACATACCTCACCTCTTGCCCATTATCCTTTATTGGAACACAATGGTTGCAGATGTGTCCATATTCCTGAAGGATATGGACACCCCCATGCTAATTTCACTTGCATAAGATCAGATGCATTATGCTGAGCAACTTCCTTTGTGCCACAGTGGAATTCAAAATGCACCTTGAGACAGATCAGCCACCAGGCTGCGGACTTCCCAACTGTCTTAATGTGCTGTAATGGGGAAGATTAGGTCTGAGACAGAATCATAATATTGGCTACTCTCAACTATTCCATTATGAACTGGGAAGACACCTCATGTACCTGCGCTCAATGCATGTTGGATTCCATTGAACCTACTAACCTTGATCACAGTAGTCACACAAACAGGGCTAACAGTATGCTACACATATTTAGTCTCAAATGCCAGTTTTATGTTTCATAAGTGCAGAGTGGTGAGTGCCATGGCACCCATGCAGATGGACATTGCATGTGCAAATGCTGAATCCTACACAAATGAACCTTAAGCAGTCACATATGTGCAGTGATTGTGCCATTGAAAAAGAACCAGGAGTCAACCCAACACAAACAAGTAGGCAAACTGGTGGTACCATCCTTTAAACTGTACCAAAGAAGGTAGTAACTGTTGCAAGAGTGAACACACATGAGTGTAGGGGATCTCTGGTCAGCCTCAGTAAGATGCAGATACACCATATAAAACCACTCAAAGCTACTGTGAAACTAATCAGCCACATATTATGAGGCCAAGCACAGAGCATTCTATAGCTGTGTCATTAATCGTAATGGCAACAACAAGGCATGCCATGCTTCACAGCACTATGGCATGGGAAGTACTGCACCTACAGAAATAGCACCTGTTCATCCAGATAGGGACTCAGAGAACCTAAACCCACTCCCACCTCCCCGCCACCCCCAACAGGTACACTTAGTAATATATCCATGTACACTACAGGGCTCCTGTACTAACAACTATGCAGGTACAAGCTGCACTCTCTAATGCCATACATACAGTTTTCATGGGACCTGTCAACATCCCAGGGTGTATCCTACACAAATGTAAGAACATTCAGCTATCCACATACACATCATGTTCAATCATAGCTCCATGTCCAGCTGTGTACACACCGAATGCTGCACAGCAACAGTTATCACACCCCACAAAGGGGGAGACACCATTGATAATCGGACATAGTGCAAAACCACCCTGCTGAGTCTGGTCTGTATGGCCATGACCATGGTCAAGGTAATCGATGTACTCGGTAAAGATGTAGATGACAGTAGGGTTGCTTCACACTGCATATCATGACCTTGTCAGGTTGTAGGACACCATCACCCATACTGTGTTCCAGGTACACTCAGTAAACTAGGTGTATATTCCTATGTCACAGGAGTGGTTGCCAACTGGACTGCTGGCAGAACTCACAATACAGAAGGTGTCTGACGAATACACGCACATCAAACCAGTGCCAGCCACAGTAATACAGGGGTCATTCCTGGTACTCCCCCTTTTTGTTATCTATACCACACAGACCAACACAGAAGGCATCAGCTTATCGATTTTTGCAAATGACTATGAACTAGAAGCAATAGTTGACTCATTGTATGCTGTGTTCAACATACAAAAGGGCCTTAATGTGTCAGATGTGTGGTGTGTGATGTATGGCCACAATTTGACAGCTTTGTATTGCATTGTCATCACCTATGTTACAAACCTTGTACCCATTAACTACCACCAGCAGTCAACATAATGGCAACTGTGTGTGTATGGGATGCAGCTGGACAGTACTTCCCTTTTATAGTTACGTCACCACAAAAGACAAGTAGTCATATGTGGCACCCCTAATCATGACAGGGTGCCATCCAGGAGTATAGAGATAACTGCTCAAACATACTCAACACCCATGTGACCCATAATAGATCACATATTTACATTAAGGGTTACTGCCCATGTGTAGATGGCCTACACTGCCCTTTACAATCCCTAACTGCACTATGTAGCATGCAGCCTACCCTGAATAAAGCCATGTCCAACCCAGAGGTATTGTATTCTACACTTAACACATCCTGATCCCAAATAAACACATATGTCATGGACATCCACCTTTCTAGTACAAGGATCACAACATGCCTGACAGATTACTGTCCCATACACTTAACATACTCATGCCATACTATGCATCCCTGTCCAGTGAAGCTGCACATCGCCCCTCTCTGTGACATGGTGTGATGACCACATGCCAAATATATCAGTAACCATGTGTATCAGTTCTATGGCAGTGTTTGAACTGGCCACTGAAACTCACCTGTCTGTTGTCTACATAAATGGCCCAGGGCATATAGCCTACTAGATCACTATGACCATACATGCTATAGTTGATATCCAACCCTGAAATTACCATCAGGCTAGCTTTTTACACATTTGCAACACAGGCAAAGCATGGCAGGATGTTACACAGCTGTGCAGTACCATGTAGATGTATATGGCAAAACACATACATGCTTGCATGTCTGCAGGGTCACAGGTCATGTCCCTAATGGCTATGTATGACTATATATGTGGCATATATACAGCATTAAGGTTGATTTCATTAATGTGAACACATCCAGGCATGTGCTGCTAGGTAAAGACACCACTACAGGCAAACAGACATGCCCACGTCAAGACATCATCCACATGGTGTATGAGCAATGTCATCGCATGACACACACATATATGGCGATAACATCACATCACCAGTAAGAGTCAAATGTGTGTGACTTATACATGTCAATGATGTTAGTTTCATGTAGATTTACAAAGACATATTTGTAATCTTAATAAATGTGATACACATGTATGTTCAGCTGTACTGCTGTACTTCTCTGTGAGTTACTGTGACCTGTCTCCATCGTTATGTCTTCCAGGTATGCCACGTAGCAGACTGCCACAGTACAGCCGCTTGGAGGATGAGGTCCTCATCCCATACCTCCTCGACAACTACACAATGCTCTTTAGCCATGTGCCACAGGATGCACAGCAGCGGGATGCCCTGTGGGAGGAACTCTGCAGGAGGGTAAATGATGTTGGTGGTCACAATTACAGCTATCAGCAGGTGTACTGACACTGCACTGACCTGAAAAGATGGGCAAAACAGCTTACTAATGCAATCACCAGGGAACAAGGTTAAACAGGTGGGTGGCCACTCACCTAGCCCCCACTCACAAGTACCGAGGAGCTACTTGCCAACCTGGGAACACCTGCAGACCTCCATCCACAAGCTTTAGCTGGTATTGTGGATGTGGGTCTCTCAACCACCAAGCCTGGAGTTGCTTGGTAAGTCACTACTGCACATGAAACACAACTATATATCACATAGTTACATGTGTTACTGTACAATGGGAGACACCATGCCACATAGTATAGTCTACTACTCTATGTATGCCCAGAAGTGCATACTCCATAGTATAGTGTATTGTACTGGCTTATGTGCTAACATGGACATTGCACCCTGTAGCTACCACACAGGTGTGGATAATGATCTTACTGCTGTGACACTCCTATTTAGGTACCTCTTACATTTTCCAGCAACAGCAGGCTGTGTCAGGTGAGATTGTTATTATTTATCAAGCTTGATAATGCACAGAACATATTAATTGCATGCTATCTGCCATAACACATGTACACATAATGTTTGGTGGTCCTGGTAATGGACACTGGTTAGATCTGCAATGCATCACACTGTTTACCTATGTGAAACAATTGAAGACTACAGGAAACACCTACACTATACCTTCAAACTGTCATTGCCAGATGTGGGGACATCAGTGAATACAATGGTGGAGGTGTGTTCCACTGTAGGGGCAGGTACTACATATCAGCATTACACATATTGGGAATACAAACAGTACTGGACAGAGAGCATATGTGTGCACACACACTAAATGTGTTGGGGCTGGAGTATGCCCGGCCCATAGGATACACCCTTGTGGAGTATACCCTTGCTATGAGTGTCACACAATGTCATGTGCTATCAGACATGTTCATGACATGTAGTGGGCTGACTGCAATACTGCTCAACTATCCTGAAAAACATGTCTCACATCCCATACATACCACCCTTTGTCTGCATAACCCTATCCTCAGAGGAGCATATGACATCTATAGGTGTATGTCATATGGGATAACACTGACATGTGAAATAAGATGGCCATCACAACCATTGGACTGAACATGTGTACACATGGCCATGGAGTATGGCCAAAGACATGAAGCAACACACACAGTAGAAGTGATGTACATGTGTGTACACCCTGTTGTAACTGGCTTGACACAATACAACTATGGCCTTTGTGTAATGATGATATTGCAGATGTGAAACACTAAACCTCATACAGGTCTGTGCACAGCTTGTGTAGGCATAACATGAAACCACCACATAACATGTCTTGAACATCTGGAAGCATTCTCCTATACAGTATCCAAATGCATACACGTGTTGCACAACATACACATACATCCACATCAAGCCACAGATACAGTACATTCACCTTGCTGGTGTCAGGCATCACTGTCATGCCTGCTCCTCATGTGTGTGAGGTACACAGATGGCATGTGGGACATAGAGTGCTTCTAAGTTAGCCATGTGTGGGCATAGTTGCCAGGTATCAGTAATATGGTTGCAAATGTGCAGGGGTGTCATCCGTATACCCTTCTGTGACCTGTGTCACACATTCCACAATAGGGTTTATTGTGTTTACTCCTTGGTGACGTGGGTCACATTCCACATTAGATATGTATTGTATGGGAACATAGTCATTGCTATGAACTCTGTCAGTATCTCACACTGTATGGCAATTGTGAAGCCACATGATGCCCTGCAAAGGCTATGCACATCAGCTCTGCATATTTGTAGGGTGGACAGACAACACTGCATCAGCTGAAGGCCCATGTTAGTATAACACGTCCCTGCATTGGGACACCATTACCGTACTGTACTGTAGATTAAAAAGGACACCATTGTGTTACACATGTATGCATGTCATTTAACACGTCAGCAGAAGACATGTCATACTACATGTGATTGGCAAGGTCAAATGCCACACAGCAGGCCGGTGTATTGTAAACCTGTTCTGGTCTGTGGCACCATTGCAAAGTAGGGACAGCCATGTCAGACATGTGTGTACAGCCACATGCACAATATCTACACTCAGCACAGGGGTAGGCAGAATAATGTTGAACAGACATGCACTGCTTTGGGAAAGATATGCAAGCTAGGGCTCAGGCAAACATAGTATGCAGTCAACATATCCTACTGTTCATGTCCTACACATAGGGGCGGAGGGCAACACAAAGCATCAGTGGCAGATGTACAAAGGTCAGCGATGGTCTGTTACCATGTGGTCTATGTTGCACACATCATGGCAGTGCAGTACAATGCTGCAAAGTGCATGCATTGTGTTGCAGGTATGGGGCATAGGCTACTAACACAAATGGTGCAATACAGTTATTTATGCTAACCACCACTATAATTATGTAAGGTGTGTGCCATCTGCTATACCACATGCATGCTGTTGTGTGCAACTCAGGGATGTATGATAAGTACCACTATAATTGCCTAAGCTGAAACTATAATTGTCTAAGCTCAATGACATCTGCCATATCACCTGCATGTAGCGTGCATGTCTGTGTGTGTCAGTGTGTGCCTCTGCATGTCTCTGTGTGTCTCTGTCTGTGTGTGTGTGTGTGTGTGTGTGTGTGTGTGTGTGTGTGTGTGTGTGTGTCTGTGTGCCTTTGTGTCTCTGTGTGTCTCTGTGTGTCTCTGTGTCTTTTGTATGTCTGTCTGTGTTTGTCTCTGTCTGTCAGTCTGCCTGTATGTGTCTGTTTGTGTGTGCCTGTGTCTGTCTGTGTGTGTCTGTCTGTGTGTGTGTCTGTGTCTGTCTGTGTCTGTCTGTCACTGTCTGTCTGTGTGCCTCTGTTTGTCTGTGTGTGGCTCTGTCTGTCTGTGTCTCTGTCTGTAAGTCTGTGTGTCTGTCTGTGTCTGTCTGTGTGTGTGTGTGTCTGTCTGTGTCTGTGTCCATCTGTCTGTGTGGGTCTGTGTCTGTCTGTGTATCTGTGTCTGTGTGTGTGTGTCTGTGTCTGTCTGTGTGTGTCTGTGTGTGTCTGTCTTTCTGTCTGTGTGTGTGTGTGTGTGTGTGTGTGTGTGTGTGTGTGTGTGTGTGTGTGTGTGTGTGTGTGTGTGTGTGTGTGTGTGTGTGTGTCTGGTATAACTTGTAATGTGCAGTTCTTGTCTTCCCCTCACAGGTGTTGATGTAGGTGCGTTGCCCTCCTGTGGTACACCTGATGTTAGTGTCCCCAGAGACTCTAGCAATGATGATGATAGTATGATTGAGGCACAGGCAGGGTTGTTACAGACTGAATCTGTGCCATTAGTTGCCATTCCACCTGTCTCCCCCTCATCCTCACACAAAGTTCCCCTGCCTGCACATACTCCATCACCACCGGCCATACAGGAGGGACAGTTGGTGGGTGGTAGAATGGAACAGGGAAGTTTGGTGGCTATGGAAGGTGTGCCTGCAAACCATGATCCTAGTCAACAGACTAGTGATGTCCCACACAAGCATGTTCCCAGCGCTGCTCATAGGAGGACCACTGGCCAACATGCCCCTGCGAGACCAAGCACATTCGCTGGAGTTAACAGACACATGTTTCAGGCTGTAATGGAGGAACAGGCACGTGCTGAACAGCACAACAGAGATGGTCTGAGGCTTCAGAGGCCTGCTGTCCGTTCATTACCTGACAACATCCAGGCACTTGCAAATGCTCATCATCATCTTGCAGATGTTTTGGATAGACGATTGGGTGATGTGGGAGTCCTTGACTGTGGCATGTCAATCCTTGAGCATGGAATGTCTGGATTGGAACATGTGGTGGGAGCGAGGCGTCGGGCACATGGATGTAGGCCAGCTACATCACCTGTTGAAGGTCTATGTGAACATGCTACTACACATGTCTGCTCCCATAGTGGTGGTAGCAGCAGCAGTGCTGCTAGTGCAGTGCAGTCCACACCAGGACACAGCAGGCCACGTGCACGTGGTCCTGGATGGTCCCAACAGGGACATGATTCCAGTGGACATGTGGCATCAGACAGTACCCAATCTGGACCTCTGCCTGGTAGTGCCCATGCATTTACAGGCCACATACAGGTATCAGGTAGTAAACCAGTATGATGTGCATATATACTGACAGGACCTAGCTGTAAACCTGTGTGTTTACAATAGGCATCCATTACAACATGTTCTGTACATCTAAGTGTTTGAGCATGCACACTGTGGCCTTCAGTGGTTAGAATTGGAATGCATCCCAAACAGCCCTGTGCTACTAAGTTTATCAGCATGCCCACTGTAACCCTGTATAGTGATAGTAGCTGTCCATTCCGCAGATGGCCATACTCCAGTTCAGGTTCCTGTTGTGTTACAACTATACCTCTCAGAACAATCTGCGGATGATGTGTTTTGTTTGTGAATACAGGTTGTAATGGACACCTACTTTAAACACACAGGTCTACAGCTATGTACTTCATGACTGTCAGTCTCCCTGTTGTTGTCCTCAATTGTAGAAGGGCAGTCTGACTGCCTTGGAATGTGTAATCTGTGTGGCGTGTCTCGTAACTGCGTAGTACTGTAATAGTGAACTTTAGCTAGACAGGAGTTCTGATCCCACCACTGGCAACTCTGTGTGTGTGTCAGCAAATGGCTGAGTGTGTCTCTGCAAATGCCTGAGTGTGTGTGTCAGCAAATTGCTGAGTGTAGGTGCATTTGTGTCTGCATCCTGTCATGGCAGTGGGTTTTGCTGCATTCCAAAGTGATACTTCCTTTTGCACTGGCCTTTATCCTTGTCATCTGCTAAATCTCTCTCTTCCCCCCCTCCCCACTGTAAGTAATCGGTCCTGTGATTTCACCCAGCTCAGACGTGGAATCAGTAAGTGTAATTGTATGTGTTCTTTGGCACATACCCCAGCTGCATACCACTGTACTAGTTACTTTACATAGGCAAGATATGTATGTACAATAATGGCAAGTGTGTGCGTGTTTGTGTGTGTGTCTACCCTGTAATGTTTTTTAGCACACCATGGTAGCCATCTGTGATGACTGGTGTCTACAAAGTATTATATAGTTAGGAA
The DNA here is from genome assembly GCF_019279795.1 of Protopterus annectens. NCBI lineage: Eukaryota > Metazoa > Chordata > Ceratodontiformes > Protopteridae > Protopterus > Protopterus annectens. The sequence goes on from NC_056729.1 coordinate 989,406,349, forward strand.
TGGTAAAGAATACACAGTCAAGCATGACTACAGTTGCGTATGTTATTTTCCTGTGCCACTGTTCGAGCAGTGACACAGAAGTGGTCGCCGGGGTGTAGGTCCATACCCATCATATATAGCTATGGCTGCGTCTGTGTATATGCATATATATATATATATATATATATATATATATATATATATATATATATATGTGTGTGTGTGTGTGTGTGTGTGTGTGTGTGTACACATCCCGTAGATGTGTATCTATCTATATATATATATATATATATATATATATATATATATATATATATATAGAGAGAGAGAGAGAGAGAGAGATATGTGTATATATATAGATAGGTATATATATATATATATATATATATATATATATATATATATATAGGTATATATCTATATATATCTATATATATATCTATCTATATATATATAAATATATACATATACATATATATGTATATGTCTGCAACTATATATATATATATATATATATATATATATATGTGTGTGTATATACATATATATATATATATATATATATATATATATATATATATATATATATATATATATATATATATATATATATATATATATGTGTGTGTGTGCGTGTGTCTGTAAAGCAATACATACCCTTCGCAAATGCACTTACACTTGCTAACTGGTGTTTATATATGCTTGACATGCTTACTAGTGCCTTATTCATTATAACACTGACACTTCAATCCAGTTAACTTTTAGTTGATATTTTGCAGGTTATACAGCGGACAGATGTCACAATATGTTCATGTACAGATTACCGATGGTAAATGGTATGTGATACAGTGGGATTCGGTACGGGAATGTCTATTCATTAGGCGGTTGCTCTAACCAATACACTGTTGCTGTGCTGCTTCATTTGCATATATACCCATATACCCATGGCTCCTGATTCCCCAAACACACACTCCAACTGGTTTCAGTAATTGTTTTTTATTTTTTTCTGCAGTTATCCATTCTCCAGTTGGATTCACAGTGTATCCACACCACTACACATTGGCCACTCCCTACTCCTATAGACCCATCCCATCGGTTGACTCACTCCACGTATCCTCAGAACTCCTAGACGTTTAGTCCACAAACATTGGTGACATGAGCGACCAAAAGAATACTATATGTAATTTTTGGGTTTTCCCACATGGGACATGCATGTGCTTATGTCAAGATTAGACTCTATACTTCATTACATCCTTACTCCCGTTAACATGACACTACAATAAATTAATATGTATGACTATGTGGTAATGCACACGTTACACATGAGAGCCTAATTATGTATGTATTCAGGGTATTTCTTTTACAAATAGACTGGTTTAGTAATTGGCGTTGTCGTAGCAGGCAGATCACAGGAATGATACCATGTGTGGGAAAGTTCTCACATTTGATTATTTTCAGCATAGCACTGACTTTGGACATTGTACACACTTCTGCATTTTAGCAGTTTCATCCCATCCCTCTTCTGCACAACCTATTATTCTATTTGTGCACACTTCAAGGTTTATAAGGGCACTTCATGTTATTTATGTCTGAAAATGGAATGAATGTGTTACAGAGAATGTACTTCTGCATGTGTGTATGAATATATACTTATAACGAACTTGTAGACCTCCACGGGGCAGTCCAATTAGAACTAGCCCATCCAACCCTGGCGTGCTTGGCTCCATAATTTCAAACCCATAGTTCCTCCACCCCACCCGTGTTCAAAATACATGCATACCATCCATTGTCCACTTGTTATCACAGCCATGACACACCTCCACACATTGCCCTCTCCCGAGCGTTAGGGGCCCTACACATATGTTGTCCCAACCCATGTATTCCAAGAAACACAAATGCGGAAAGCCAAACACCTCACTCTGCTGTAAATAAAAGCTTAAACCAATGCAGTCAGTGTGTAGAAAATGCTCTTCAAATGGAAAAAGTCAATAGTAATCCACTTCAAGCGAACAGCTGTTATTAGCAAAAGTAATGTTTAATCAACAAAACAGAAAAAACAACTCCAACCACAAGCGCTTTCGCCCATTTGTAACGGGCTTTTTCAAGTGTAATCATATGCACACAATACAATGCTTATATATCATTTAGATAAAAAGTTAATTGAAGTGCTGCATTGAGTTGCTCAAACAATTAAACAATTACACCTTTAGTTAAATGAAATAGTTTTTCGCAACAAATTTTAGCAACAAAATCCGCTCAAGTAAATCCCACTCAAGTGAATGAATAGAACCCCTGTTATAGCGCCCGTACTTTGGGCATTCATTTAACAGTTGTTAGGTGTTTATGGGTGATGATTTTGCTATAATAATAATCATAATAATAATATATTAGTTCGTTGATACCAATGCTTAGCAAATGTATAAAATACATAAAATACCAAACCGCGGTATTTAAAAACCTTAACATGAATGAACTCATAACTACAAGCAAATAAAACCACAATAAAACTAAAGTATACCTAACAAACCTGTCCTGAAAATAATGTTGCTTCTACCACTACACTTCTGTTATCGACAGTGTAAAATAAATGCGTTGCGTAAATAAAACGCGTAAGTAATACTTGTGAAAATAACATTTAAAAACAATCCTATATAGTTGAAAAACAATGTTAAAAATAAATCATTATTTATAATTTGTTACTTTTTGCTTCTTTAAGGATGCAGGTTAAATTAATTCCATCATCATGATGGAATTAATTTAACCTGCATCCTTAAAGCAAAAAGTAACAAATTATAAATAATGATTTATTTTTAACATTGTTTTAATATTTCACAATCATTGTAATGTTTTTAAGTATCTAAATTTTACCAACGAACAGTTTGTCTATTGATTTCATTTAATTGTATGCTAAGTTTTTATACCAGGATTTAAATTAATTGTTTTTCAACTATTTATTTATAAAAATATTGCATTTCATTTTTTTAGTATTTTTAAACAACTTTTATCATGTTTCATTATTTATAAATTAGACATTTGCAAACTGTAGGGGTTTTACTTTTACTAATAGACTGTACTATGCTTTCACAATGTGATTGTAACTTTAATATGTCATGCACACAAAAATGTCTATTTCATCTAACCAATGGCTTAAAAGAAAACACGGAACTATGCCAGTTATGTATTGCACCAGCATATATTTTTTATATACACAGATTTTATATTACTTTACATATACATGGTTTTAGTATATTATAAATTAAAAGTATTCAATTGTTTTAAGCTGATGGCAAAAAGCCTCTCGGCAGTGGTTACACCACCATCAGTATAGGATTGTTTTTAAATGTTATTTTCACAAGTATTACTTACGCGTTTTATTTACGCAATGCATTTATTTTACACTGTCGATAACAGAAGTGTAGTGGTAGCAGCAACATTATTTTCAGGACAGGTTTGTTAGGTATACTTTAGTTTTATTGTGGTTTTATTTGCTTGTAGTTATGAGTTCATTCATGTTAAGGTTTTTAAATACCGCGGTTTGGTATTTTATGTATTTTATACATTTGCTAAGCATTGGTATCAACGAACTAATATATTATTATTATGATTATTATTATAGCAAAATCATCACCCATAAACACCTAACAACTGTTAAATTAATGCCCAAAGTACGGGCGCTATAACAGGGGTTCTATTCATTCACTTGAGTGGGATTTACTTGAGCGGATTTTGTTGCTAAAATTTGTTGCGAAAAACTATTTCATTTAACTAAAGGTGTAATTGTTTAATTGTTTGAGCAACTCAATGCAGCACTTCAATTAACTTTTTATCTAAATGATATACAAGCATTGTATTGTGTGCATATGATTACACTTGAAAAAGCCCGTTACAAACGGGCGAAAGCGCTTGTGGTTGGAGTTGTTTTTTCTGTTTCGTTGATTAAACATTACTTTTGCTAATAACAGCTGTTCGCTTGAAGTGGATTACTATTGACTTTTTCCATTTGAAGAGCATTTTCTACACGCTGACTGCATTGGTTTAAGCTTTTATTTACAGCAGAGTGAGGTGTTTGGCTTTCCGCATTTGTGTTTCTTGGTTTACTACTTGCTGCTTACTGGTTGGTTTGGTCCAACCCATGTATTCTCAGGCTCTCCCACCATTTAGTCCTTGAACATACCTGCCCTTGCTTGTGTAATGGTTGGATGGCCAATCAACCTATCAATTTTTGGGTAGTCCCACCAGGGACTACTCTCTGTGTGTAAAGTAGACTTAGCAAATCAACAATGTTACTCCCACTGGTAATATCCTGCCTGTGGTGTGGGAAGAAGTGCTTTGCTCACTCCTGCCCAACTGGATATGACATACGCTGACAGGACTATATAATACTGGAGTTGCTGTTGATTCCCTTCTCATTCCTTTTGTATGCTTTATTGTTACGTCGTTCTTTAGACCTGCGCATGTGCACTCAGACTTGCTTACTGGTACCTATATGTGTTTACTGGTGCTTATTTGTGCTTACACCTGCTTACTAGTACCTTATTCATTATGACAGTGCCACTTTACTTGAATGATATTTAAGTTAAATATCTCATGCAATACTCATGTCAGTTTTACAGCAAAACGACATTCATTCCACATGGAAAATAATATGTGCCATTGTTGGGCTTGAACCATGAATGCCTGTTTGTTAGGTAGATGCTCTAAACACTACACTATTGACACTTTTGATTCCGCATGTTTTTCTCTATTTGAATGAATATGATGTGTAAGATACACTCAGCAGAGGGCAGTGACATGCAGGCATGCTGCACTTTGCTTACACCTTCGATATTGCAGCAATTTGAATGTATAATAGGGACACAGGGACAGGGAATCTAATTGTGAAAGTTCTAGAGACAGGGCTCAACATTCCACTATGTGGTAGTGTGTTAACTACTTTGAGTTTATTTCACTGTTTGTGGATACTCTTGTATGCTTAGCATACATTTCGGTATCCACAGACAATGGATTCCTGACTTACTATTAGGGGTGGGCTCTACTAGTAGGCATAGTAGGTTTTGCAAGTGTCGGGACATGTTTACGCTTCCATCGAGCACTTGTACACGCCCCCTGAACTCGCACACATTTCTTGTGCATGTTGAGGTTGCGGCGGCACTCCCTCATACATATTCATATGCCGCTGCTGTGCCATCAGGAGTGAGGATGCTCAGCACAAGGCTAAAACCGTCCTTGCACCAAGCTTCTTGAATCCCATGGACAGTTTGTGCAAGTGGCTGTTAGGTTGGCAATGACAGGTTGGGCTACACAAACCTGGTAGTTCAACCAGTGTGTTTCTACTCTCAATATCCACTCTATGTAGGTGTGCACATAGCCATTTAGCCCAGTCCTTTAACAAGGGTCACTACACATTTGCATAACATGCACACATGCACAGCTGTTATTGCTTGCAAATGATACTAGAGAAGTCCAGCCCTGTAACAAGGGTCACTACACATTTGCATAACATGTACACAAGCACAGCTGATATTGCTTGCAAACGATACTAGAGAGGACCAGACCTGTAACAAGGGTCACTACACATTTGCATAACATGTACACAGGCACAGCTCTTATTGCTTGCAAATGATACTAGAGAGGATCAGCCGTGTAACAAGGGTCACTACACATTTACATAACATGTACACATGCACAGTTGTTATTGCTTGCAAATGATACTAGAGAGGTGGATATTACATGTATTATGTGCATGGATAGTTACCTGGCTCTTCCAATTATCTTTCCTAGCATGCTGCTAAACTGTCGGATGAATACAAATGATATGTATCCTGTTATTGAGTATTGCAATTGCCAATAGAAATAACTACTGTTTTCATAACATAACAGAACTGTTATGTAGAATAGAATACAGATCAGCCTAAAATACTGTACATTACACAGTTATTGGCACAATATCCCACAATGCACACCATATTTGCATGGTAAGCCCACCTTTAACATATTCATCTTACTTATACACCCATACATATGTCGACTGTTATAATATATCGACATATACTATCCCCTGTTATAGCACATACTTGTTGGACCAATCCTGACACTGACAGTGGCTGGAAGCGAATTGGTGGGTTCCAAGCCTATATCATCCCTTGTCGTGTATGCAAAGTTTGCCATGTGACCTACAGCAGTACACACATAGAATACTACAAACATTACTACTGCTCAACAATACATTGCTACCAGATAGCTATTTTCACTATATGCATTGATTACACTGTAATTCTTACAGAACAGGTACTACATACACAAACATACTTCATGCTATACATACCTTCTTAGTAATCAGAGGTGTTATTGACTTGTATAATACTCGTTTTCAGTTCGTCTTTCAGTGCTTTGTACTGTCCTACAGGTACATACAGATGGTTTGAATGTGTTACAAGACAACCTTTTATAGTTAAAGATTAGTGGCATGTGCTATCCCGATAACCAACTGGTGTTCCTAAGTAGCTAATTACATGCACATCAGCTGCACTGTTACTGCCTTAGCCAATACCATGGCTACAGTGGTGTATAATTGAGTACTCCACTTGGGCGTTGTCTCTTTGCCTTTCTTGTGAGGAAGACAGCATGGAAGTGTTGTTTGGAATCTATTGCAACAGCTGTATGGAGACAAACAGTAATATATTGTGTGTAATGCCTAGAGGATTTGGTCTAAATCTGAGTACTGCTGTTATATATTCTAAACATTTCTACTTGTGCAGGATTTGTCTCTACCTAATACTTCTGCATATGTTTCAGTCTGGCCAGGTTGTTTGACCAGCTCAAGGCTGAATAGCTATGCATATAATGTTAGGGGGCTTACAGTGTGCTTACCAGACATATTTAGTTTGGTGTTGCTGTGTATCATACTGTGCTGATAATCAGTACTCGGTAACACTTCCTGATGTACGAACCTTTCAACCCTCTGAAACGGGATTAGTTCATACAAGCCCTGTTACATCAGCAGCTGTTCAATTGTATAACAGCAACTATTTCACATAGGGCCATTTTAGTGTGTCTGTGCCCAGGTATGTTAAGGTTCCAGCAGATGTTGTACAGTAGTTGAATAATTGGTTATGGTATCACAGTATGTATTGATGTAATTATTTTGGTTGTGGGGTAGATGTTGGTGGGTGTACATAGCACATGCAGGTGTGAAAGAACCCATTTTATACAATGTCTATATGTTTGTTGGTGTCCTTTCCCTATGTGAACACCTATCCCTTATATATAGATATGGGTGTGTATATGTATATAAATATATATATATATATTATTGCATACGTTTATCTGTACCTCCATAGATGTGTAGATGTTTTTAACCTATCTATATATCTACATATATATGTAGACCTGTATATATCGACATGTCTCTATGTATCTCTCTCTCTATATATATATCTATATATGAGCATGCACCTTTAATTGGGTACCTGGCGGGTTGTCCTATTTCAACACATTCCTCCCTTTTGTGTTTTAACCTGTCTGCATACACAACTGGGATAGTTACATCCCAGGTAGCTCAGTGTTAGGTAACTCTGAGGATGGAGTACATAGTTGTGGGTTCTACTCCTGGAAGGTGTTATTATTTTACCTATCAAAGTAGGCACTGGCAGGGAAAGTGTGAATAATGCACATTTACGCAGTTGTAAGCTGGTTTGCTCATGGTCTGTGTGACATTAAGCAAAGGTTAAACCTGTGAAGCGCTTCTCCGTTTACCATGTTTCAGCACTGCTTACCACTGCTTAAGAGTGCTTTAATCCACCTGCATCCAACAGCCCTTATTCTGGCCCTCAAAATAACCTAACAGCCCTTGAACCTGGGACTATGAACACCACAGTCACTGACTTTACCACTAAGGCATCGGAGATATGTCCAAATGTTATAGTGTTTAGAATATACATTGTACTGCAGACATTCCTCACTACTGAAAACAAATGTGACAGTCAGTTGGTGTACATATGTCTGATACATGTTAATGTTCATGTGTTTGTGAAATTAGGTGTTGCAATGTGACACCAAAGCAGACACCCAAACAACCACCACCTCAGAACACAACACCTGCAACACATAGACCTCACAGTCAGAGTGTCAAACAGTCACAGCCCTTAAGGCCAAACACAATGCCAGACACACTAGTCATTGGTGACTCCATAGTCAGACACACTGACGTCCCGCTCACCAGACTGAGTAAGGAGAAGGTCACAGTAAGCTGCCTGTCGGGTGCTAGAATCCGCCACATAACGCAAGCACTCAGGTCTCTCAACAGCAGGTACAAATACGACTCAGTCATTGTCCACGCTGGTGTAAACGACCTGAGACGTACCTCCTTGGACTACATGAAAAGAGACATTGAGGAGCTCTCTGATTATGTAGCCCAGGCAGGTATGACCCTGACCTTGAGCAGTATCCTACCTTCACCAAGAATGATGCCACAATACAGAGATAAGATGATCAGCTTTAACAATTGGCTTAAACTCTGGTGTCATTCAAAGGGGATCCAATGTCTGTCTGCCTGGGATGACATGCTGGACAAGCCACGCTGCTTCGCAAGGGACGGCTTGCACCTGTCACCCTGGGATTCCGGATATTGGCAAAGGCTCTTGCCACCCCATAGTGCCTTTTTAGGCAAGGCTCAAATTCTAAACCTACCACCCTAGAACACAAAAAGGAAAAAACTAAGGGTAATGCTGCTCAATGCCAGAAGTCTAAATCTCAAAATGCACGACTTTTCGAGGCCCTTCTCAGTATGGAGAACATCGATGTCTGTGCAGTGACAGAAACCTGGTTCAAGGCTCCTGAGAGCACCCCAGCACTATCAGGTTTTACCTCTTATCATGCGTTCCGCCCCAAAATCCGGACAATACCAAGAAAGGAGGGGGTATCCATATTCATCAAAGACACCCACACCTCAAGACTGGTGGCAACGCACGATGCATCGGAGACCATCCAGGTGCAATTAACCATAGGCAAGACTGCTCTGCAAATTGTAGCATGTTACAGGCCACCCTCACAAACTCAGGAACCTCACATGGCCTTCCTGAAAACACTAGAGGGATAAATGTATCACCAAACACCATCATACTAGGTGACTTCAATTACCCTAATATAGACTGGGAACACTACTCAAGCCCAAACACCCTAGCCCAAAAGTTCCTGGAATTCATAAACTCAAATGCCATGGAACAACTAGTCACCATCCCCACAAGAGGAGAAAACATACTTGATCTCATCATCACGAACATGGGAGCACAATGTTCAACACCGAAGTATACCCTCACTGGTGAGATCAGATCACAAACTAATCTCGCTGGAGGTCCTCATCCCACCCCACCTGAAATAAAAAGACCACAGTAAAGAACTTCTCAAGCCGACTTCACACTTCTAAAGACTAGTGTGGTCTCCTTTAAGGCCCCGAGCGTGGAAAACAGTACTCAAGCCGCTGAATCACTTACAAATGCCTTCTACCAGCACCTGCAGGACTGCATGGATAAGGCAATCCCAAGCAAAACAAAGACTCTTTGTACCAAAGGCAAGCGTCCAGTCTGGTGGACCCCAGCCATAAACAAACTCTACAACAAAAGGAGGAAGCTACTACAAGATAGAGCAAAATCCTTAAAAGGTAAGACACCCTTGATCACTATAAGTAAAAAACTAAGAGCTCTCATAAAATCATCCAAAGCAAATTTTGAGAGAAAAATAGCTAAAGACTCAAAAGACAATCATAAGGCCTTCTTTAGCTATGTTAGAAACCTGGGAGGAACCTCCCAGATATGCTCAGAACTAGTTCAAAATGATGTGAAGATTACTGATCCTACAGACATTGCCAACATACTGGCTGACAGGTTCAGTGCAAACTTCTCCCCGCCCCCAAAAGGAGAGATATCTATACCAAGCGATTGCAGCCCCCAAACATCTCCAACGCCCAAGTGAGAACTGCTCTCTCCAAAGCAAAAACACAGCATCCATGGGACCTGATGGTGTCCCCGGCTGTGTGCTCCACGAACTCAACGAGGAATTAAACCCACAGCTAGGACAGCTGTTTAATCATAGTCTTACCTCTGGATATTACCCAGGAGTGGCACTGCAACTGTGGTCCCACTTCACAAAGGCGGTGCCTCCACCGACCCTGGAAATTACCGCCCATTAGCTTGACAAGCCTTATCTGCAAAGCCATGGAGAGGATCATAATGGACCTCATAAATAAAGACATAGGGAATTTGCAGACTTTGGATCCATCCCAGTTTGGCTTTGTCAAAGGCAGATCATGCCTTCTAAACTTGGTTGACTTTTGAAACAGTCACCAAAGCCATTGATGAGGGAAAGGCAGTCCATACAGCCTACCTCGATCTGGCGAAGGCCTTGATACAATACCCCACTCGGGTATCATTGAAAAACTCATCAGCTTAAATGTTAACCCATACATCACAAGATGGGTTGCAAACTGGCTGAGTGACAGAACCCACAGGGTCAGAGTTGCTGGCGCCATGTCAGACTCAAAGCCTGTCACAAGTGGTGTACCACAGGGCTCAGTCCTGGGCCCACTCTTGTTTGGCATCTACTTTTCGAAGTACAAGCAAACACAGGAGGGTTATGGCTGACAAAGTTTGCAGATGACTGCAAACTGGGCCATAGTGGAAAACACATCTGACACAGATATCCTTCAGAAGAGTCTCACAGAAACGGATAACTGGTGCCAGAGCCATGGCCTAAAGTTAAATGCCAAAAAATGCATAGTCATACCCTTCGGGAAAAACAAGGTTACCCCTAGCTACCAAATAGGTGGCAATCCACTGAGCATAGAAGAAGTTATCAGGGACCTGGGGACCCAGGTTGATAGTAGTCTGTCATTCGACACCCATGTAGCTAAAGTAGTTAGGAAGACCTTCTACATTGCCCACCTTATCATGAAGGGATTCTCATCTAGATCAAGGGAGGTCATAGTCTCCCTATACTCATCACTCATCAGACCAATGATTGAGTACAATGCCCCATTCGGAATGTATCTGACCCGACACTTGCAGCAGCTGGAGAGGCCACAAAAGTTCCTCACCAAAAGGATAAAGGGTCTCAAACATCTGTCCTATGCTGCCCGACTGAAAGAACTCCAGCTCTATTCAGTAAACCGCTTGCTCAGAGGTGACCTTTGCCTAACATACAAGGCCATGTCAAACCCAGATTTGATGAATATGCTTCACCTCAAAAATCTAGATCCGTCAGAGCCACAAGGCGGAGACTTAAACCTCGACACGGCTATTAATAGGACGCTGGAGGATAGATTCATCACCCAAAGACTCCTATGCTGTGGAATAAAATCCCGGTATATGTGAGGCAGAGCACCTCGCTGGCCTTGTTCAAGAGAAATCTTGACCAATGGATGGGAGATCGCAGATATACCCCAGGGATTACCTCAGTGTCACTGCTCAACAGAGGCACAGCAAAATAATGGGTATAGTTCCCCATACTAAAGGGGTGGCGTAAGCCACAAAACTATGGGCTAGGCTTGTAAATGCCCTCGGGCAGATAGCCTAGTATGAACCTATGAACCTATGAACCTATGAACATGATAGGGTGTATTATGAATGAGACAGGTTCTTGTTTTGTGTCCTTTTTATATTGCTCCCATACTCCATGTATACCCCTCCAGTTCACTTATTGGCATCAGACCCAGGCCATCCTTGATGCATGATTGCATTACCCATCATTCCTCCCCTACTCCAATCTTCACATACACAACAACCACCCCTTCTATGGTGAATTAGGTTAATATTAATTGTTATAATACCAGAGCTGCATGTGCTTTGTGTACACTTCAATTCCTTTGGAGTGCTTCTGTATCACAAAGTGTGTTCATAGATGTCTATATATATGGCGTTCACTGACATATATATATATATATATATATATATATATATATATATATATATATATATATATATATATATATATATATATATATATATATATATATATATATATATATATATATATATATATATATATATATATATATTGATTTGTGACAGTAAAACATATGTAGACTGGAATGTGTTGGTTCACAAACTACATTACATTACAATGCACTGTACATATGTACACAAAGTGACTGTCCCATTTGTGATCATTACAGTGAAATGCATATGGTATAAGGTGTAGTCTCAAGACTGTGAAACGTTTACATCTTGGATGACTCAGTGGTAAGCCCCATGACTATAGTGTGCATATGGTCCAGGGTTCAACACCTGCGATGCTTTACAAATGTTTTTTACTCCAGAATAAGGCTCATTTAAGCAGTTGTAAGCATGTTTAAAAGTGTGTGACATTATAGCAGCAGTTAAATACAGTTAAACAAACTTTGCAATGTATAACCTGTGCACGCAAACATGGCCACATCTGCTAACTACTCAGGATATATACATGTCAGTGAAGTAACATCTCACTATGAGTTGACATAACATTACATTATCTGTTGATTGTACTCTCCAGCACACATGGGTTTATATGGGTGTTTTGAATGTTTTATGCATACGATTACTACCTATAGATGCAAGCTGTGGTTAAGGTATACTTTTGAACATGATAAACATCCCTGCCTGTATCGGGATTGGAACCTCAAATGCACAGATACTATGTGGATGCTGTAAATATTACACTGTTGACATTAACGTTGCTTCCACCAATTTCCTATTTAGATGATTTCTATGTGTAAGCTAGGCTAAGCAAAGGGCGGTGGCCCCCAAACTCACTTAGCTTCATGTACTCTTGAAATAACAACATATAACAAATATACTGTGAGACAATACATTACATTCCTAACTACATTAGGCATAGCCCCTCACTGACACACTTCAAGGGAAACCTTGTGTGAATGGGTAACAGAATATACACCCCTGGGATCATGTGTCTCAGAACAGTACAGCCAGGGGGTGAGGGAGCCTGTCCAGTTTGATAGCTGTGAGACCTGTTGGGGGAATTGAATGGTGTTGAATTGTCACATTAACATGTCCTCTTTAGATCACTAAGTACCTCTATCACCCTCCACAACCCCAGTCTTCAACAGCTTCCAGCAACTCTGCCTAGAATTGCTTCATTGGCTATGCTTGACAGAGGCTCAGTTACTTCATCAATGGTGCGGGAAAAGCCAACACATTGTAGCTATGCATCTAATTGCCCTTGGGCAGATAGGTAGTAGGCTATCTGTGAACCTCTAAAGTGCAGGCCATCACAGCAATAATATGTGAATAAGCAGACCTTCAGATCACAATATACAGTGAGAAATAACCATATAGTCAGGAAATAGTTAAGTACAGCAAGAACATACAGAACACTGATACTTAGTCACTCCATAATCCTGCCTTGGAAGCTAGAATACTTGTATAAGTTTAAGGCTTTCTATTGCTTAACAGTAGGTTACCTACAGGAGAGATGAAAAACAAGCACAGATGGGGTGCATGCATGCAACGATGTCATACCAGCCTATGTATCGGCCTTAGGCTTTGGAATACTGGCCAAGGCTATTGGCACCCCCATGGTGCCTTATTTAGGAGAGTCTTGAAGGTGAATACCAGCTCCATAAACAGCACATTGCAGATTCAATGAGGGTTATGCTACTCAACACGAGGGGTTGTGATCACAACATGCATGCACTCACAGCACTCCTCAGGATGGACAACATCAACATCTGTGCAGTAACTGAGACCTGTCTTAAGGCTCCTGAGAGCACACCAGCACTACCAGACTACAACTCATACCACACATTTCAGCCACAGAACATGGACTGACACAGACATGGAGGGGCTGTATCCATATTCATCAGGGATACGTACACCTCCAGGTTAGTGGGGCAGCATGATAACTCTGAGATCATCCATGTGCAGCTAACATCAGCCACAACTGCAATGTAAACTGTGGTCTGCTACGGATCACTCTCCATGACCCAGGACCACCACTCCACCTACCTGGAGACAGTGGAGAACATAACATTCCTAAAGCACACCCTTGCATTGGTCAATGTCAACTACCATACCATTAACTGGGAAACGTACTCTGGTACTCACTTCCAGGCCCAGCGCTTCCTAGAATATATTACCTCATATGCCCTGTATCAGGTGATAACCTCCCTAACGTGGGGTGGAAACTACTAGAAGTGGTCATCACCAACATGGGCAACAGGTGCACCACAGCAGAGGTTAACCAGTCACTGGTTAGATCAAACCATGAAATATTCACTGTTTCCCCACCCAAGCATCTCCCCCACCCATGGATACCACAGTGTTTACCTCTCTTACAGCTAACTTTACAAAACTAGTGACAGGGGTGAGGGGTTTCATAGCCCCCACACAAAGGAGAAACACTGCTCAAGATACAGACAGATTTACAAATGCAGTCTATACACACCTACATGGATGTATGGATTGTGCCATCACTGGTAAACCAAGACTCACTCCTCCTACACAAGGACACCAGTCTGGTGAACCTCTGCAATAAACAGGCTATACTACAGAAGTAGAACAGTGTTCCAGACAAACAGCAAATCCCACGAAGGGCAGACATCCGTGACCACTATTAGTATGATACATAGGACCCTCATGACATCATCCAAGGCTAACATCAGCAGGAGAATACACAAGGATTCAAAAGATAACCACAAAGCCTTCTTTGGCTATGTCAAGGATCTATGTGGTGACACACAGATTTGCACTGTGCCAGTGAAATATCGCACAAAATATGCTGACCCTACTGATATCGCCAACATCCTTGCAGATACATTCAGTGCATACTTCACCCACTAAAGAACCCACAACATTACCTGAAAGGTACAGTATCCCACACATCAGACACACATTGATGGAAATGGCCCTCTCTAACAGCAGAACACAGTGCCAATGGAGGCAGATGTTGTCCCAGACTGTATCTTGCAAACTGTACAAGACAACCTGACCCCCCCCCCACCTAATTAAGCTTTCCTACCTCAGCCACTCCACAGGCTACATGCCCATACAATGGTGCGTGGCAACGGTTATTCCACTCTATCAAGGTGGAATCAAAACTGACCATGGTAACTAGCACCCCATAAGCCTGACTAGCCTGGTCTGCAATGATATGGTTCGCATCCTCATGGCACTCATTAACAAAGACATTGGTAACCTCTGAACACGTGACCCAACCCAGGTCAGCTTGGTTGAGTGCAGTTCATGCCTACTGAACCTGTTTGACGTCTTTCATACAGTCACCAAGACATTAGATGATGGGGAGGTGGTTCACACATACTACCTGGACCTCGCCAAGGCTTTTGACACCATGCCCCACTCAGGTATTATTGATAAACACACCAGCCTGTACATACACCTATACATCACAGGTTGGGTTCCCAATGGGCTTACACACAGAACCCATATGGTATGACTAGCGGTCTCCAGGTCCAACTCTTGACCAGTCATGACTGGTGTCCCACAAGACTCAGTCATGGGAGCCCTACTGTTTGGCATATATGTCTCAGAGGTACAGGCAAACACAGATGGACTATGGCAGACCATGTCTGGCAATGACTGTGAACTGGAAGCCATGATTGATAGTCCAGCTGACACAGACATCCCTCAAGGGGCCTCACAAAGAAAGTTGCAGGGTGTCAACATCACGACCTCCAGCCAAGTGCCACTAATTGCATGGTCATTCCATTGTGGAATTGGCACCCACATATTAACACATAAGTGGCAGCCAGTTTAATATGGATGAGGTAATGACATATCTGGGGACTAAGGTAGATAGTGATCTCCCCTTTGACAATCATATCTCTACAGTAGTTAGGACATGCTTCTATGCAGGCCATCTGATTACTAAAGGATTCCTATCTAGACATATTGGGGTTATAGTGTGCCTTTACTCATCACACATCAGCCCCATCATAGTGTATAATAACCCATGTGGGATGTACCTCAGAAGACACTTCCAACAGCTGGGAGGTCCACAAGTGTACCTTGCCAAGAGGAATACTGGCCTCCAACATATGGCCTATGCAGCCAGACTGAATAAACTCCTGCTTTACTCAGTGGCATCTTGTTTACCCAGAGATGATCTCCTCTGGCCAACACAGCCATGTCAAACTCAGGCTTAATGGATATGCTCCACCTATGGGAATCCATGTCATAGTGAGTCACAGACTGTAGTGAGCTGAACCTTGCCACAACAATAACTGGAGGATGCTGGGGGGACGGCTTCCTGTGACAGACATCCCCCATACTTCAGAACAACATCCCTAACTACATTATACAGAGCCCCTCACTAACACTCTGCAAGAGAAACCTTGAAGAATGGATGGGAAACAGTAGATGCACCCCAGGGATCGCACCATTGGCTCTGCTCCACAGAGGGACAGTTAATGAATCAATTGTGTGGCAAAAGCTGACCCATTTTGGCAGGGCTTATGAATGGCCTCTGGCAGTTGGCCAAGTACCTACCAATGAATCTATGCATACAGTATCTGCATACGCTGATATCTTAATTTACTGTTCAGGTGTTGACGTACCTTGTGCCAATGGTAGTAGTGTGTGCAATAGTTGAGGGCTGCCTATGTTGGATGCACACAGTAGACTGCCTATACATGACAATTTACAGGTAGTCTTGTGTGTGTGCCATCCATTTTTGCTGTGTGTGCAGGTGGAGAAAGATGTCAGTCCCTACGTGCCTACACTGTCAGTGCGTGTGCTATACGTTCCCTCTTTGCTAAGGCATGGGCATACGGGTAATGCCTCTGTCTTCTTACTGGGGCTGGCTCAGGGTGTTCATGTTCTGAGTACCTCTGTGCCTGTGGGGCCCTTGGCAATGGTGGTGAGCTGTGAAGGCCTTCACCATTCTGTCCCTGCTGCAGCTGTTTCTGCAGGACCATATTGTGTAGCATGGCACACACTATGAAGATGTGGGCACATGTGCCTGGAGAGTATTGCAAGGCTCCACCAGATATGTCCAAGCAATGGAACCATGATTTCAGCATCCCAAACACACACTCTATGATGATTCTGGTTTGTGCGTGTGCCTCATTATGGCATTCCTGCATGGGTGTGTGTGCATTTCTGATGAGAGTCATCATCCACAGTTCCAGTGCATAGCCAGCATCCCCCACCAGGTGGCCATTTGGGATGTTCCCCCTGGCAAATGACTGATACAGCTGTGAGGCATGCCATATGTGGGAGTCGTGATAGCTTCCAGGGCTGCCAGCACACACATCCATGATAATGCCCTGGGCATTGCACACAACCTGGCAGTTGATGGAGGTGTATCCCTTGTAGTTTATGTAATGCCTACACTGCTCACTGGGTGGTGACTTGATGTGTATGTGCATGCAGTCTATTGCACCCAGTATCTGCGGATATTCTGCCACATGGTGGAAGAGACACATATTGCTGGCCAACTCCTCCTGCGTTCGGGGGAAGTATATGTGCTCATTGGCATGTGGTAACATAGCATCCAGGAACTGGTGTAGTACCCTGAATGCTAATGCCTGTGAGATTCCCATGATATCCCCAGTTGGTCTTTGAAAGGTACCTGTAGCTAGTATTCTCAGGCTTAAACATACCTTTGTATCCACTGGGATGGATTCCCCTCTGTTTATTCTGGCTTTGAGGCATGGCCAGCACAGCTCAACAAGTTGCTGTAGGATGTCGCTATCCACCCTGTTACACTCTACTATCTCCAGATCATGTAGCCTCTGGTAGGTTACCCTGAGTCTGAACACTGTCCTCCTCCTCTGGTGCCTGAGGTGGTCGTGTGCATCATACTCCACACCACCTTCAGTCTCCAACACATGCTGATGGATCAAAGCTATGGTAGCCCCTAACATGTACATAATAAAAGTTCCCAGTCTCTGTACACCACTAGTGCATAGTGTATGGGAATTCACAAATGTATGTGAGGTGCTTTCACACTTTATAGTATTGTACTATGGATGCTGCTGATGTCAGTGGGTGTGTATGAGCTATTCCAACAGCAGCGTGTCTTAATTATGGGTTTTGCAATGAGTACTGCAAGTGTGGGACCTTTACTGTAGAGATCTACTTGCCTGCCTTGATTAATCTGCTGTCCTTTAGTTCACTTTTAAACCTGGATCCCCTCCCATTATCAGCCATGCATCCACCTGCCGTCTTTCTTGTTTTGTACTTTCCCTACCCAGTCATGGCAAAATGTGCCTTGTAGCTGGTATACTGCAAATCGGCTTTGTTCTGCTTTGACACTTTACTGTTTTCATTGCAGTACAGCCCCTCCCCTGTCCTGTTCTGCAGGTAGCTGCTTGCAGCCTTGTTAGCTGTTATCAGTGGCCCACTGTAGGCTCCTATGTGGTAATTAGTCATTTGTACTCCAATTTCACTGCTGCAGCATTTCCTTATTTCTTTCCTATATCCTTCCTGTTTCAGCTGCAGTGCTCGCCGTGCATACCCATTTATCAGGTTTATGCACGTTTTCATCTCCGTTCACATACATACTCGGTTACCTTGTGTACTCTCAGCTAAGCATAGCTATGGCCAATTCGACACACCCCTATCCTACAGCATTGTCTAGCTAGGGGCAAACCGGCTTAGCAATGCTCCAATGTGCTTACAGCAATGGCGACATACCCCTCTCTTGATGTCATCTTTATCTCAAGGGCACACCTTGGTGTTATAACGCTATGCTGTGAGGTACATCCTTACACCAGGGGGGGAATCTGCGATTCACTATTACTCCTCTCATTTGCATGGCATTACCTACTAATTCCTAACTACTGTGCATAACACTGTCACTGCCCCTTAGCAACCCTTGTGCCATAGTATGGTGTAGCATGCCTGCAATTGACTATTATGGGAAAATCATGATATGTGTTTCATTGCAGTTTTATTCTATATTTTTATATATTCTTTGTGATCCCCTTTGTGCACCGCTGCCTTGTGCTTCCACGTCGTGATAGTGTGACTATATATATTTAAATGTTAATTTTATATTTTGTACATGTTTTTTATGCCAGTGGCTATATATTTAGCCATTGGCATATATTAACAATATAATACATTTGTTTGGTCGGCTGTCATGGCTCCGATTTCATGTTTGCAAAAATGTAAACCATTTTCTGCGGTTCACATTTCTACATGCTTACACTATGCCTGCACCACTTCCTGAATCGCTGCATACCTTCATTTGCATGCTACACTGCTGCACATGGGGTAATTAGCATACAAAGCTCGGGAGTTGTGCGGGCGTAGCATACGCAGGTAGTGCACTTGGGAACAGCTCGTACCTGAATCGCTCAGTGGCCATATTTGGTGTTAGAATACCGATGCTACGCCTGCATCTGGTGCAAGCTTCATGAATCCTGGGTTCTGTCTTTGATGTAGGTACAAGCAATCTACAATGACATACTAGGCAGTTAATGTTCACCTGTAATGCCCCCGATGCTGTTATGTGACATCTGATTCTGCTTTTTTCCATACAATGCAGTAGGTGAGGAAGAAACAGATATAAATTGTCTGGTCTTTATTCTGTATTACACACAAACACAGACACACACACACACACACACACACACACACACACACACACACACACACACACACACACACACTCACTTATGGACAATTTAGTGTTAATTGTCCATCTACTGCAGGCTTTGGGCATGTGGGAAGAACCAGAGTACCCAGAGAAAACCCAGGGGGACACAGACAGGACATGCAAATCCCACACAGACATCACCAATAAGCTAGACAATGTTTTGCTGTAATGTGGCAGTGCTACTCATTATACTACTCTGCTGTCTTTTTTAATGTTAACATTTATTGTTTAATATTTGTTTCAAAAGGAATTATTTGTTTGAAAAGGGAAGCATTCCGGACATTTTGTACACTGCTGTCTCTTACTGCCTTTAGATCTTTATGGGAAATGGGATTCAATGTACCTCTCTGTATATAAAATACCTACTTCTTCTTTACAAGGCAACAAGCAGTGCAATGAAAATATGAATCTCTCCACTTTCCCAAATGTTGTGATATTAATTTGTTTGTAATCAAAATTTTGTGGAGTCTGAAGTTTGTTAGTTTTAGAGGATGTATGTTGTGTTGACTGGAAATATTGGCATTTATTTATATAGAATCAAATGTTCTAAAAACCTCTTTGCCTTTTCCCTCCTTTCATTTTCTTAATAACTGGGTGTGAGGCAACCATCCTGAGCCCACCCCCCAGCAGAGAATGTGCAGCAACAGCTCAAGTCAGCCGTGACACTTTAACATTTGTTAACCAGGAAATTCCGACTTGGAACAAAGCCAATTTTCAGCGGATGCCCAGGGAGAAATGCTCCAGACATATGTCTTTGTAATGTGGGATGAAACCGGAGCACCCAGAGGAAACCGACACAATTGCATGGAGGACATGCAGATTCCACGCAGAAGGCACTCCAGCCAAAAATCAAACCAGAGAACCTTTTGCTGTGAGGCAGCAATGCTACCACTTCACCACTGTGCTATCCTATATACACTTTCTCTCTTTGGAGAGCTAAAGCATCTTTCTTTGCTTTTCTCAACGCTCAAGAGAAGCTGCTGTTATTGCTTTTTAAGTTTATTTTTCAGAAAATTCTCTGGAATGCAGTATATGCATAGGATAGTAGAGGTGTGACATTCCAAACCGTATAGGTGCTAATGAGTTAAGGAGTCATTTGCATGCATCCCATGGGCCTCTGTTACAGGAAGTTTAAGGTGAAACACAACAAAAACACTAGCTTGGCTGAATTTTTCCAGAATGGTTTGGTCAACTGATAAAGACTGAATGATCCAAATATCGGCACTCACAATATCAACCACAAAAGGTCAACTTTGCAAACTTAGACACACTACTACACATGTGCACAACAAAAATCTTTGTGCATGCCCTGATACCCCCTGCTAATTATGTATATTAACTACAAGACTGCACAATGTCAGGGAAAGGGCATATTTTCCTATACTGAGAATTGTGTAATAATAATAATAATAATAATACCTATTTGTTAAAAACGTAGGACCGATGGATATATACACATATACACATACACATTCCTACTCAGATATTATTAGAGAGATTGTGAAAGAGAGAAACATTACAATATTGAGAGAGAGAGAGAGAGAGAGAGAGAGAGAGAGAGAGAGAAAACCTATTCCATCTGACCTTATAATGATTCTTTTTTCTACACAGTCACTGAGATATGCATCTGCTTGTAGATGATATGGCTATGTAGCACACTGTTATGGGCATTTGTACAACATAAACGGCTTTCTATGCTAAGAACACAACATACCTATGGACATTGTATATGTGTAGAATAAATATACATCAGTGTCCACAAAAGATGTCCATAACAAGCATTGCAATGGAAGTATTGCCTTCTTCTTGAGTGGCGTTCAAATGAAGCCTTGGAAATGTATGCATTGTCACAATATACAAGTAGTATCTTCCTTGCAATTCCCTGACTTCAGTAAACATGTGGCAGGAATACAATAATCATGTACATAATGAATACAGATGTAAAAAGTGATACAATACAATAATAGTGACATAAAATAAGTGAGCATATCTTGGCACCAGGAAGCAACACAATCAACCCATATAAAGTTAATCCCTTATATGAGCACATTTTAGAATACTACAAATGTATTTGTCATATTGGGTGACACATTTTGCATTTCAGCACTATACTGTATATCACTAATGGACCTTATTTGCATGCAATGTTTTAGTATTTGGGGGACCGACAGCACATAGCTCCAATGTAAGCCATATTTGTTCACTCTAAAGATATGCCCCAATATCCATAAGGCTTGCTGGGGAAACCAGCTCTGTTGATGCAAAGGAATAACATTGTTACTATTACCCAGAGAGCCTGGTTTTGATTAACAGATGAAGCGCCTGCTGGTGGAGAAAGGAAGAATGATGAGGCTATGCCTGCTCATCCCTCCTCAGAGGAGGCATGGAGATGACTTGAGGGTGTGAGGCAGGCCATTCAAAAAGCCTTAGTGAAGCTCAGAGCCACAAACAGTGGCCAGAGTAGGTGATATGCAGGATAGATAAGGTTGCCACATCTTTAGGAAGGGCATTTTCTTACCTAAAAGGATGCTCATGTATAACAACTCATAGCAGCTTCCAGTATTATTCATGATGTAGCGAGATGGGCCTCCCAGTTGGGTGTTGAGCCATGCTCTGTGAGCAGCAGTACTGGGTCTCATTCTCATTCCTTTTCTGTACCTTGCCTACAGTAGTACATACTAGCAGGTTATCTTGCACATGGGGAGGGGGTTAAATTCTTTAGAGATGCTGTATACTTGTCAGACAAGAATGCTGAGGAGCCACACTTCCTCAGAAGTCATCATCACCTAACCTGCACACCCACCACAGATTCACAACAAAGTAAATCTTTTTTCAGATGAACATGTTTATGATGGAGGAAATCTTACCAGAGTGGCTGATGATCAGAGTTACAGAAATGTCTGGGTGTCATACCTCTCAACTTTTTAGAGCAAGAAATCTGGACAAAGCCTGACAAAATGGGGGGGGAGGCAGATTTTAAATATTGCTCTTATAAACCTAGAAAGTTGATAGAGTAATAGGGTTTGTGTTAAAATATAGTTTCTGAATGATGTGAAGTCTGAAACTGAAATATATGTCATCCGGTGACTTCAATCCTCAGATCATCATAGTGAATTGCCAGAAAACCACAAATTTTGTGAAGTACACACCAAAAATATGTTGCAAAAATCTGAACATTCTGTGAAAATCTGGACAGTTGGGTGTTGCAATTATGTCTTGAATACTGCATAGTACGGAGCAGTATGGTCATACCTGAATGTGCATGCAGCTGGCATATGCTTATATGTGGCAGAACAGCGTAATACAATGTGTAACCAGAGTTGATATTGGTTCATACTTATTAGTAATGCCAATTACTGTGCACACAAGTTAACAGTCATGATTTGCTCACATACCATCCCTAAATGATACTAGAGGGGTGGGATGGTGGCTTAATGGTTAAGGTGTTTGCCTTACAAGCACAAGGTGCAGGGTTAGAGTCTTACAAGGGATAATTGGCTAGGCTTGTAATGGCTCGCAAGGACAGTTAGCCTAGTAGTAATCTATGAAGCTATACTAGCTAGTATCTCATGTTATTACAATAACCTTTGCCATGTTTTAAAATGTAGTTGTATGTGAAAGAAAATGAGTAACTGAGATTAGTGTATTGCACATGGGTTCATATGAATCCGTCGACAGCCAAAACATCGACGCTTACCTCATCGACACCAAAGCATCGACCGTTCAGAACATCGACAATCCAGGTAAGCGATTTTCCCCCTTACAGGACCCATGGTAGCACTTGTTTCGCTAGTGCGACGCTATGGGCAACGCAAATTCTCAACAGTCGCTACCATGGGTCCTAAGTGCTACCATGGGTCCTGTAAGGGGGAAAATCACTTACCTGGATTGTCGATGTTCTGAACGGTCGATGCTTTGGTGTCGATGAGGTAAGCGTCGATGTTTCGGCTGTCGACGGATTCATATGAACCCATTGCACATACGTATTTGTTGTATACCTTTTACCAGAAAGGCTCATCCAGACTCTGCTACACTTTGCTGTGAAGGAAAGGTTAGTTTGCTGTTATTTTTTGTATTACTGTATTGCCTTTCTATATTTTGAATACTGTAGTTTGTTTTCTTTACTTTGTGTTTTGCTTGCATTCTGTTTTAACAGCATATTTAAACTTCAAAAGAGACCACAGCTCTCTCTGTTCTGAGTCAGGCAGAAATAAGAACTGATTAATTAAGGACTCATTCATAAGACAGAAGAGGTCACTTAAGGTTAATCACTTGTTAACAGAGGGTGTGGAGCTAGGAACTAAAATTTCTATTTAAGGAGTAAACTAAAACATTTCAGAGCTTTACCAGAAAGGCTCATCCAGACTCTGCTACACTTTGCTGTGAAGGAAAGGTTAGTTTGCTGTTATTTTTGTATTACTGTATTGCCTTTCTATATTTTGAATACTGTAGTTTGTTTTCTTTACTTTGTGTTTTGCTTGCATTCTGTTTTAACAGCATATTTAAACTTCAAAAGAGACCACAGCTCTCTCTGTTCTGAGTCAGGCAGAAATTTTTCCGCCTCCCAGCCATTTAAGTTGTCTTGTTAAATACCACTGTCTTCCTAGTTGCCGCCTCTTATGTTAATCTGACCATATATCTCATTTCTCTCTACTTTCACTGGCTTATGTGAGTAATCAAAAAATCATCATTTTGAAATCCCACCCTTCAATTATTTAAATTTATTGGCCATCCTACAGTATTTCATAGTACCAAAATATAAAAGTGACCACCCCTTTCAATCCATCTTGCTGTTTTAAAAATAGTAACTCTCCACTAAACCTTAACTTTTTAAACAGGTAAAACTCAAGTTACCTACTTTCACATCTAACTTCTCTAGTGCACACTGCAGTGCATTCTTTTCAATCTTACCTTTAAGCATCCCTGTGACTAGCGCTTTCTCTAATACCTGCTGGAAAGCACTAGGAAGCCTTAAACTCATACAAACACTGAACTCTCATTGTTAACAAGGAGAAATTAATAGTAGGCACTAAACAGCCTATAATTGCAAAGTACCTTGCTAAGTAAACAGCTCCTTTACAAAGAAAAAAAAGCCCCAAACCAAGCATGTCCAAGGGTCAGCTTCCGGTGATTTCTCCTGTCCACCTGGTGAATCTGGGCATACTGGGGCAATGCAGCAATTGCCTCATGTACACAGACAACCCTCTCCTCCTACCACCCAACACTACAACCTGTGAGAGATGCACTTACATATCCAAAATGGAAGCAAAGCTCTCTCCACACAAGATTGTGCTAAACAGTCAAGAGGAGAAGGTTAACACCCACACTACATCTCAAGCAACACATAGCCCTTCTAAACCCACACCACCAACACCCACATATAGCAACACTAAATCCACATATGCAGAGGCCCTTAACTGTAACCTGCCCAAGCAACAAAGACCTCTGAAGCTGAAATGCAAACAAACACCAATCACAACCAATGTGTCACATAGTTCACAACACCAGTGTGCCACCCAGCAACAGCCCCTAAGGCAAGACAATGTACCTAACACTTTAGTCATAGGTGACTCTATAGTCCGGCACACTGATGTCCCTCTCACCAGGTTGAATAAGGAGAAAATTACAGTCAGCTGCCTGTCGGGTGCCAGGATCCGCCACATAACGCATGCACTCAAGTCACTCCACAACAAGTACAAATATGACTCTGTCATTGTCCATGTTGGAGTGAATGACTTGAGACGTACCTCCCTGGACTACATGAAAAGAGACATGGAAGAGCTCTTGGATCATGTGGCCCAGGCAGGTATGACCCTAGCCCTGAGTAGCATCCTGCCTTCGCCCAGAATGATACCACAATATAAGGATAAAATGATTGACTTCAACAATTGGCTAAGCTTATGGTGTCATTCAAAGGGGATCCAGTATCTGTCTGCCTGGGATGACATGATTGACAGACCACAATGCTTTGCCAGAGATGATCTGCACCTGTTGCCCCTGGGATTCAGGTTACTGGCTAAGGCTCTTGCCACCCCTATAGTGCCTTTTTTAGGCAAACTTCAAAGGGCAAAACCACCACCGTAACAGGTACAAGCATGCAAAATCTGAAGGTAATGCTACTCAATGCTAGAAGTCTAAACCTCAAAATGCACTCTCGAGAGACACTCCTAAAAATGGAGAACATCAATATCTGTGCAGTAACTGAGACCTGGTTCAAGGCTCCAGAGAGCACCCCTGCAATACCAGGCTACAACTCTTACCACACTTTTCGGCCACCAAACCAGGACTGAAACACTAAAGGTGGAGGAGTGTCAATATTCACCAAGGATATTCACACCACCAGGCTAGTTGGCCAACACAATGTGTCTGAAATTCTCCAAGTGCAACTAACACTAGGTAAGACTGCAATCCAAATTGTAGCTTGCTACAGATCCCCACCATACCCCAAGATTCTCACTACACCTTTCTAAACATACTGGAAAATATTAAGATAGAACCAAACACCCTAATACTGGGTGATTTTAACTACCCTGCCATTAACTGGGAAAACTACTCATGTCCCAACACCTTTGCGCAACGGTTCTTGGAATTCATAAATTCTAATTCCCTGGATCAACTAATCCATAGTCCCACCAGGGGCTCCAATATCCTAGACCTGGTCATTACCAACATGGGAAATCAATGCTCCATACCTATGGTCACCCCCTTGTTAGTGAGGTCTGACCATAAGCTAATCACCCTTAACATCCACATCCCACCCCCACCCCCCAGTAAAGAAACCACCATAAAAAACTTCTCCAAAGCCAACTTCATGCTACTCAAGTCAGAAGTGACAAACTTCATAACACCCATGCAGATGGGAACTGAAAGTTCAACTGCTGAATCCTACACTAAGGCACTGTACGAGCACATCCACTCATGCATGAATCGTGCCATCCCAAATAGAACCAAAATGCTCTCATCCAACAAAAGGAAGTCAATCCAGTGGTCCCCTGCCATAAACAAACTTTACAACAAAAGGAAGAAACTTTTGCAGAAAAGAGGAAAATCCCAGGATGCAAAAAACTCCCTTACTGGCCTCAGTAAGAAACTGAGATGCCTCATAAAATCCTCCAAAGCTAGTTACGAAAATAAAATTGCCAAAGATTCCAAAGACAACCACAAAGCATTCTATAACTATGTCAAGAATCTAAATGGCAATGCTCAGATCTGCGCTGAGCTAAAACAGAATGGCATTAAATACACTGATCCAAAGGATATTGCCAATATCCTGGCAGATCAATTCAGTGCCAACTTCACCCCCCTCTCACCCACTAAATGGCCCATCCCAATACCGGAAGATTGCCAAATTCCAGTAATAACGGCCACACAGGTACAAAACGCACTCTCTAAAGCTAAGAATACAGCATCCGTGGGACCAGATGACATCCCGGGCTGTGTACTACATGAACTACAATATGAACTGGCACCTCACCTAAGTGTCATGTTTAATCATAGCCTCACCTCAGGTTTCGTGCCCACTGAGTGGTGCAGAGCTACAGTTATCCCAATCCACAAGGGGGGATCCACCTTGGATCCCGTAAACTACCGTCCCATCAGTCTGACAAGCCTTATCTGCAAGGCCATGGAGCGTATTATCATGGAACTTATAAACAAAGACATTGGCAACCTTCAAACACTGGACCCCACCCAGTTTGGGTTTGTGAAGGGCCGATCTTGTCTCCTGAACCTGATTGACTTCTTTGAATCAGTCTCCAGAGCCATGGACAAGGGTAAGGTGGTCCACACAGCCTATCTAGACCATGCCAAGGCCTTTGACACCATCCCCCACTCTGGAATCATAGATAAACTTACTAAGTTGGGCATTAATCCCTATGTCACCCAATGGGTTGCTAAATGTCTTACTGATAGAACCCACACTGTAAAAATAGCCGACTCCAAATCCAGCTCCAGACAATTGACAAGTGGAGTACCTCAGGGTTCAGTCCTGGGGCCGCTCTTGTTTGGAATCTACTTCTCTGAAGTACAGGTCAACACTAAGGGACTCTGGCTAACAAAGTTTGCAGATGACTGCAAACTGGGAGCCATTATTGAATCCCCAAATGATGTGGATACTCTACAAAAGGGCCTTACAGAAACAGATGCTTGGTGCCAGAGCCATGGGCTCAAGCTCAATGCCAAGAAATGTATTGTTATCCCCTTTGGGAAAAAACATGTATCCATGAATTACTATATAGGTGGCAGTACACTAAACACAGAAAGTGTGATAAGAGACTTAGGGACACAGGTGGACAGTGGTCTCACCTTCGATAACCACATCGCCACAACAATCAGGAAATCCTTCTATGTGGCACACCTCATCACGAAGGGCTTTTCATCCAGAAAAAGGAGGTCATTGTCCCACTGTACTCATCCCTCATTAGACCCATTATAGAATACAACGCCCCATTTGGTATGTACCTCTCAAGACATCTGCAACAACTGGAAAGGCCTCAGAAATACCTCACTAAAAGAATCACAGACCTAAAGCAGATGCTCTGCGCTGACCGCCTTAAAAACTCCAGCTATACTCTGTCGCATATCGTCTACTCAGAGGCGATCTCTGCTTAACATACAAGGCCATGTCAAACCCAGAGCTGTTGGACATGCTACACTTAAAGAAATCCCAATCCCTCAGAGCTACACGCTCCAGGGATCTAAACCTTGTCATCACAATAAACAAAACATGCTGGAGGGATAGGTTCCTGACCCAGAGACTCCCCAGACTCTGGAATAGATTGCCCATACATGTCAAGCAGAGTGCCTCTTTGGACCTCTTCAAGAGGAACCTTGACGATTGGTTGGGAGAAAGGAAATTCACCCCAGGGATCATGTCAGTCGCCCTGCTAGACAGGGGTCCAGGAAAGTAAATAATGTGGGAAGAAATAGCCAGGGAATTGTTATGGCTAGGCTTGTATAGGCCCTAGGGCTGATAGCCTAGTACCAACCTATGAACCTATACAGCACATATCAGAGAAGTTACATGATTATATAGTAAGAGACATGATACTTTGTGTACTAAGTAGTGACATATATAGAGACATTAAAATATATTCAAAATGCATTGTGTTTATGCAAACAGTTTAGCAACCACACATGTAAAGAATATTATGGATATGTAAATTAATAGGTTCTAGCATCTCAGATGTAAGTATATTATGTCACTGCATGTTGGCAATCTATCTATCCATCTGTCTTGACAGGGTTAGTGAAGTAATGTATTTTAACTTTCATGCACCTCTGAGTTCATTATGAGCAGTAGGGTTCGGGTGTGTCCCATTTATGGTAATGCTGTTTGCTATAACAATGTCCTCTGTAGCACTCCATTTACTGTTTTAGGGCAAAGCATTTGTGTCCACACAATATACTTCATATGATAATGAGAAAATGATGACAGGCAGCTATGTCCAAGATATTAACAAGATGCAAGAACAACATTTGTAAAATCATGCTATGCATTAAGATGGTACAGGACATATCATCCTTTTGGACACAGAATGAGAATGTGAGTTGATTATTTTAACAATGAAAGCAATGAAAATGAAAATTAGCATAGCACTGACAATGATTTGAACACCCACTGTTTAATGACGCTGCAGTTATCGCCACTATTATTACTTTTTTAAACAAAACAAAAACAAATTAGTCTTTTATGAGTTTTTCACTGTAGGTAGTTGTTTCTATGTTGCCAATATTAATTGACTATCAGACCGTAGGAAAGTACGTTTTTATAGGATCATAGGAAGTTACTAGGCTATTGGCCCTGAGGCCCTTACAAACCTAGCCAAGAATTTAGCCCATGTTCTAACAAGTCAGTTAGAGGAAGGGTTTTTTTTATAAGGAGTGTATGCAGTTATTGGGCCAGATTTCAAAACAATGGTTCAGATTTGTGGATGTTGCTCACATCAGTATGTACACTCTCCCATGTTTTATGATACTGATGGCAGAGACACAAGTGGCTAATTAGCACTCAGATGACCACATTCCAATGACCAATATGTAAGATATGGCAAAGAGTACCAAAAAAATATTAACCAGTGCAATATAACAAGCCAAATTGAAGTCAAATCAACATATAGGTAAATTCATGTTATAGCAGATAAAAGGAGAAACGGTCAACAATACATGGTCATTTATTGGAGAAATCAGAAAAGTTAAGCAATACCAAACCTACAGCAGTAATATAAATAAAACAATGCAGGCATGAATATATTAAAGAATATGTGAGGCAATGTGAGGGACAGAGAGGCATAGGAGGATGTGCATACAGAAACATATGTACAAGACTTGTGGATATCACACTAGTTCTCATAACATGTAAATATCAAATGATATATAGTGATGTGGCAGGCCAAACCAAATCACCAGCTTAACATGAAAAGTATCTAAAGAAATTAATGGCAGGTATGGGACATGTGTGAGGAACAAATGCAGTGCACACACCTCTAGGAATGCCAAATCACCAGCATAACATGAAATGATCTAAAGAATGCAATGGGAGGTATGGAACATGTGTGAAAATATGGGAGACAGGAAAAACAAAATAAGGATGAGGTCAGTTTGACAACACAAACAAAAAGGTTGCAGGAAGGTCAGAGAGACAGTCAGAGAGGCATGTATTTTTTTTCTTGTAAAGACAGGCAATTTTTAATAAAAAGGGGGGTTGGCTATGAATATTTGCCATGAGAGAGGTGAGAGGGATGAAAAAGGCCACAGAACACTAACAAAATATGATAAAACAATGAAAGTTGACAGTTGCACAGGTGCATAAGGATGGATAACACTTAGACAGATGAGAGTGATATAGGAATAGGAAAGAAACAAGTAATGAATGCAAACAGTATGAGGAAACACAAATATTTCTGCATTACAGTCACAACCAAGTAGCAATCAGTCCATTCCCATGAAGCAGTTGGTGCATGCCCAGTTCATGGATATATGGTGGTGTGGCATAGGAAACTGACATGATTGAAATGCAGTGTGCAGTGACTCAGGAAGGTCACCCATGGAAGGCATAAAATGTACAAGATCATCCAAGAAAGGCATGCAAGGAGACCATGTGCAAGTTGCTGCAGTAAACGCTATGGTATCAATAGTAAGACACACATGATACCAAAATAGCAACAGTCTTGACAGACAGAGAGATAAGGCTGCATACTTGCATGGCAAAGATCAACATGGCCAGAAAAGGCAAAGGATGTAAAACTTTCTTGCATAAGCAGTGACACAGGTCTGGAAGTTGCAGATAAGGATAGATACTGGCATTGTTCTAGAGGTGATGTACGGATGATAATGCAGTGGCATACAATGTGTAACATGGAAAATGTTATGTAACATGGTAGCTAACAAGCACAAGACTGGGCCTGGCAAATATAGGTACTGCAGTACAGACCAGTGTAGCATGGATATGCAGCAACAGCTGACATGTTTGTATAGTCAGGTGGTTATGTGACAGATAAAGTCAACTAATTATTTGGACATACAAATATACACATGGTGACAGTACACAGTACATGTGCAGTGGTGGTGATGGTGGGATGACACAGACCATGGAGAGCTATGTAATGCTAGTATGAAAGTCACAATCTTTGATCACTGTAGGGTAGTCATAAACTACTAAGGTGTTTATTCTACCATAATTGGGGAAAAATAAGGCATGCCTTCATATGCAGGACCAGAGCAGGCTGTGTATTATGGGAAGGGCACACAGTCAGATAAACATGTATATGCCACTGAGCAGGACATGGCAATTGCCCACCATAGATAACTGTAGAATATATATATATATATATATATATATATATATATATATATATATATACACACACACACACACACACACACACTAGATAGCTGTAGAATATATATATATATATATATATATATATATATATATATATATATATATATATATATATAGACAGATATATATATATAGATATATATACGCACACACACACACACACACACACACAACAGATAACTGTAGAATATATATATATATATATATATATATATATATATATATATATATAGATAGATATATACACACACACACACACACACACACACACACACACACACACACACACACACACACACACACACACATATATAACAGGCATAGTGGAAAATGTGTCAGCAGTGTTGCCTATCACCATAGCAGCATGCACAAAATACAACTGTATCATATGTAAAAATTATACACAAACATTGAATGGTAAAACACGCACAGTAGGTGACAGTTGTCCACCGAGGTTACTCTGCTACAGTGTGGTAATCCCAGGTGTGGCCCTGAACATGGGACAAAAATATTCTATAGGAGCACCTGTATCACAAAAGGTGAAGATGACTAGTAATGTAGACATAGCAGGAAATCCACCATAGGCCAGAGGAATGCACTCAGCAGTCTGCAACTGTTTTGTGAAGGATTATCAGGGCTGGTGTTGAGCAATATTACACATTTTACATATGGCAGGATGGTGTAATGTGTTCATACAGACAGCTGATGTTCCATAGAGCCAGTCTGAGTGTAGTCCAACATGCCTGCCACAGTATGAATATATAATATAGCACTCTGTGATTGAAACTGTAGAATCTTTGAAGGATCTGGGGATATGAGTAGATCCAGCTTTGAGGTTTTCTAATCATAAGAACCAACTGGTTAATGATAGTTATAGTACTAAAGGTTGTATAAAAAAGATTTACAAAGTCTAGAAAATCAGAAATAATCAAAATATTCTTTGCAAGTTATATTAGACCCAAACTTGAAAATGTAATAACAATATAAGTTCATAGGTTCATAGGTAGGTACTAGGCTATCTGCCTGAGGGCATTTATAAGCCTAGCCAGAGTGTGTCAGCTTTCGCTGTCCCATTGATTAATTAACTGAGCCTCTGTCAAGCAGAGCCAATGAAGTGATCCCAGGGGTGTATTTTCTGTTACCCATCCACTCGTCAAGGCTTCTCTTGAAGAGTGTTAGTGAGGGGCTCTGCCTAATGTAGTTACGAATTTTGTTCCAAAGCATGGGGAGTCTCTGTGACAGGAATCTATCCCTCCAGCATGTTCTGTTTATTGTTGTGGTGAGGTTTAGCTCACTAGAGCGCGTGGCTCGCAGTGACTTGGATTTCTTTAGGTGGAGCATGTCCATCAATTCAGAGTTGGACATGGCTTTGTAAGTCAGGCAGAGATCACCTCTGACTAAGCGATATGCCACTGAGTACAGCCGAAGTTTTTTCAGTTGGGCTGCACAGGACATATGTTTGAGGCCAGTAATCCTCTTGGTGAGGTGCTTTTGTGGTCTTTCCAGCTGTTGGAAGTGTCTTGTGAGGTACATCCCAAATGGGGCATTGTACTCTATGATGGGTCTGATGAGTGACGAGTAGAGGGGCACTATAACATCTTTATTTCTAGATGCAAACCCCTTAGTAATTAGATGGGCCACAAAGAAGGATTTCCTAACTACTTTGGCAATATGATTGTCAAAGGAGAGATTACTATCTACCTGGGTCCCCAGATCTCTTATTACCTCTTCTGTATTAAGGGGGCTGCCACCTATGTAGTAATTTGTAGTGTTTTGTTTTTCCCAAATGGGAGATCTATGCATTTTTTGGCATTTAGCTTGAGGCCATGACTTTGACACCAGGTGTCTGTCTCAGTAAGGCCTTTTTGAAGGATGTCCGTGTCAGCCGGAAAGTCAATTATGCCTCCCAGTTTGCAGTCATCAGTGAACTTGGTTAGCCATAGTCCTCCTGTGTTTGCCTGTACTTCTGAGAAATATATGCCAAACAGTAGGGGTCCAAGAACAGAGCCTTGCAGGACACCACTTGTGACTGGTTTAGAGTCGGATCTGGAGCCCACTATTCTTACCGTGTGAGTTCTGTCTGTAAGCCAGTTGGCAACCCATCTTGTGATGTAGGGGTTTATTTTCAGGCTGGTGAGTTTTTCTATAATACCTGAGTGAGGAATGGGGTCGAACCCCTTGGCGAGATCAAGGTAGGCTTTGTGAACCACCTTTCCCTTGTCTATGGCCTTGGTGACTGTCTCGAAGAAGTCAACCTGGTATAGTAGGCATGATCTGCCCTTAACAAAGCCAAACTGGGTCGGGTCAAGTGTTTGGAGGTTCCCAGTGTCTTTGTTAATGAGTTCCATGATGATGTGCTCCATAGCCTTGCAGACCAGGCTAGTCAGGCTTATGGGGCACTAGTTACCAGGGTCAGTTGTGGCCCCTCCTTTGTGGAGTGGAATAACCATTGCTGTGCACCATTCTATGGGTACATAGCCTGTGGAGAGGCTAAGGTTGATCAGCGTGTTTAAGTGTGGGGTTAGTTCATTCTGTAGTTCGTGCAAGATGCAGCCTGGGACACCATCTGGCCCCATTGATGCTGTGTTTTTGGCTTTTGAAAGGGCTGTTTTCACCTGTGCTTCTGTGATTTCTGGGACACTACACTTTTCCGGTATTGTTGTGGGCCCTTTTGAAGGTGAGAGGGGGGTGAAGTTTGCACTGAAACTATCTGTCAGGATGTTGGCAATATCAGTAGGTTCAGTATATTTTGTGCTATTTTGCACTAGCTCAGAGCATATCAGCGAGTTGCCACTTAGATTCTTGACATAGCTAAAGAAGGCTTTGTGGTTATCTTTCGAATCCTTGGCTATTTTTCTTTCAAGGTTAGCCTTGGATGATTTTATGAGGGACCTTAGTTTCTTACTGATACTGATCAGGGATGTCTTTCCTTCTTGGGATTTCTTTTTTTCTGAACTAGTTTCCTCCTTTTGTTGTATAACCTGTTTATGGCAGGGGCCCACCAGACTGGTTTCCTTCTCTTAGGGGAGTGAGTCTTGGTTTTGTTAGGGATGGCACGATCCATGCATCCTTGTAGGTGCTTATAGAGTGCAATTGTAAAGGATTCTGCATCTTGGGCATTGTTATCCTTTAGTGTTTTCCTTTATATGGAAACCTTATAATAAAACAAGCTTGAACAAACTGAAAAGAGCACAGGATACATATACCAAAGGCATCCATGGATGTGAAAATTTAAGTCACTATGAAAAGCTATTTCATTGTGTCCAGTGTGTCATATAGATATTTAAGAGGAGACCTTATTCAGGTATATAGGACATTTAGAGACAATTACTCCATGGGAATGTTTGGGGTTGTCAATGGTAGCTGAGAATCATCAGGCAACATACGTAAAAGATTATATAGGAAGGAGAAGTGTACTAACTGGTTCTCTGAAAGAGTAGATGATACATAATATAGACTACCAAATTACATTAAAGTGAGTATTCGTTTAGATATTTTTAATAACAATCTGGACTCCCGTTATAGGAATTACTGTTTTTGTATATTTTCAGGCTAGAGGGGCATTATTGCCTGTGCCTAAACTATTTGTGTGTGTGTGTGTTTGTGTGTATGTGCAATTCCTGCATGACTAAAATATTAGGGCAGTAGCATAGCAGAGAATGCCAAACTGTGCAGCTGACATACAACAGACAAACAAAGTGTAATGCTGTGAAGTGGCATACAAAACACAACACAGGTATATAACACGTGCTTTCCTGTTAGGTAATTCACCTGTCATGTGAAGTAGACATTGCCGTCCCCCATACAAATCACACCATGGGAACAATGAGGACATACAAGGACCATGGCAGGGAACCTTACCATAGTAGGTATATACAAACAGACACTGTGATATGCTACAAAGTATTGTATACCTTATGTTCCCATTATGCAGAATTAAGGGCATCTGTTGATACAATGTCAGTATAATTGTATGCATGTGGTATGTGTAACATGCAACACACAGGTTCAGAAACCATATTAGACACAACAGGGGAAACACTGTGGGGCCACAGACAAGGCACTGAATGTATGTATATAACCACCACACAAAGCAAGAGAACAGAAACAGATAAGGAAAGTACAGGCTTACAGAAATGGTCTATGTAGGATGCCCAGTGGGACTGGTACATACGTCATAAAGATAAGGACACAGAACTCCGGGGTGCAGGACAGATGCGGTCACATATATGACATGTGAGAGTCCAAGATGGTGGATGCCAGCAGCTGTCTAGGAATGCTGTGATTAATGGTATGCATGCATGCATGTCCTCACAAACCTGTACAATACCTGTATGGTGAATGCCACAGCAAGACTGTTGTTCATCTCAATGATCTTTGGTCAGACACATCATTGTCACCTGGATCTCCCAACAGTTGTGTTATCTTCTAGTGAGAAATTATACACAGACATGTATTGCCAGCAGAAAAAAAATGGCAGTTAGCATATATAATGTACCATCAGAACCAATGCTTAACTGTACAACAGTACTATAAATGTGCATGAATTATGCAGGCACAGAAGAAGTATATGCATGGATATGGAGAACAAGTATTTTACTGCTGCTACAAATATGGGTGCCAGTTTCATATGTCACACCAGTATAGACATTGAATATAACAATATGCAAATAAAGAAAGAAGACATTGTACTACAGAGCTATTGGCACATGGCTACAACAACCATACTGGTGCAACACCACTGTGGATTATATGTATGCATATGGCATGTCAGCATGGCATGCAGGATTTTCTTCACACAGTGCAACAGTGATTCCATGACTATCTGTCCATTGAACACACAAGGCACTTCCCCTGTGACACTTCAGATCTATGCACAACCCACTTATACTTCTTGGGACATGTCAAGTGCATGTTAACAGCTTAAGTTGTGCCCTGTGTGCATACAGAATGGGGCAGCCTATGGAGAGATGGTCCCAGGCACTGATACTCTTGCTGCAGCACTGTGTATGTAGGGAAGGTAGTCCATGTACCACTGACCACCATGATAATGGAGAAATGTAAAGGCAGTCTGCAATGTGCAAAACAAATGCCATATCTTACACCATAGCATGCTAGCTTGACCACTGTTGTGCACTGGTACAACATTGCAGGACTGCAGGCACACACACATGGCAGGTGGAGCAGCCTGTTGTTGCTATGCAAAAAAAAAAAAAAACAGGCAACAGATGGTTTAGTCAGTCATAAACCACTGTGACAATGATGTCAGATGTGACTATGGTCACCTTCACATAAAGCTACAGGCTGCAGCATGATAATATGCTCCAGTATGTTGTAGATGCAGTCTTATATTATGTTACAAAATGAAGCCATTATGTACAGCAGTGGATACTGTGGCACCTAACACAAGTTATTCCCATTGTAGTCCATGTTACACAGATTTCCCATCCTGATCACTTATATAATTATATCACTAACATCAAAACTCAGTGGAATTTCACACCTCTTGACTCATACAGAGTTCAGTAATTGAGCGCTTTCACCTAAGCTACATTCCTAAATATGCAGTTTTGCAACTTAGCTGTAAACAACTGTACATATCTTGAGAACTGTAAAAGTTTCAGATAAAGTTAAAATATTAATGTTATTCAGTGCACACTTTTTAATATGTTAGGAAGGCAGAATTGTGATTTTATATTGCACAACTAATTAAAAAAAATATTGAGTGTAATACCCCTTCAGTATGTGATGGCCACTGTGGTGCAGCGGTTAGCATTGTCACCTCACAGCAAGGTTCTCTTGTTTGATTCTTGGCTGGAGTGCCTTCTTTGTGGAGTCTGCATGTCTTCCCCATGGTTGAGTGACATCTAAAGACATGCAGGTAGGTGTGTGTGTGAATGGGTGTGCCTTCTTTGAAGGTTGGCTGTTGGGCTGGCAATTTGGCACTGTAAAAATCCACTGCCAATCATTAGTGGACTGGAGTTCCGCTGTGGTGACCCCTAACCGGCAAAAGCTGAAAAACCCCTTCAGTATGTACCTGTCTAAACATGACACAATTCAAATGCCCATGACCCTTTCTTACTAAGAAAATCAAGGACCTAAATCATAAAAGCTATGCAGACAATTTCAAAGCCTTGTCCTTCTTCTCACTGCCAAACAGGCTACTGAAGGCCGATGCCTGCCTTGAACTTAACAGAACCAGTCCTGTCAGACCTATTTCATATGTACAAATCCAATGAGGTCATAAACACCTCATCAAGATATTTAAATATCTTTTGCAACATAAACAGAACATATTGGGGGGATAAATGTGCATCACCAAGAAATACATCTCCTTGGGAATCTGCTTCTCCGTTACATAAAGTAAAGTATTTCTCTTACACTTTTCAAATGTAATCTTGGTAAATGGATGGGTATCTGTAAATTCACTGCTAATTTAGCACCCTAGTCCATTATGGATAGGGACACCAGGTAAATGATCTATCATCTCTGGGTTATTCATACTTAAAATATAAGGGTTAAAACTTCATGAGAACGTGTGTCTAGGCTTCTAAAAATTCTCATAATACATAAACTTTATGATTTTACTAATGACTATTAGGTTCATAAATTAGTACTAGACTAACTGCCCTTGGGAGCCACTTTAAGTTTAGCCAATTATCCATTGGGGGGCTGAAACCCTGCACCTTGGTGTTGGAAGGCAAATACTTTAACCACTAGGTCACCCTCCCAACCCTTATGATCTCTCTAATCATAGTAGTTGCATGCTATCATTGTGATGATTGTCTGTGAAGATATGATCTTCAGTTGGCTTCAAAGCAGTTTTGTAGATGTCAGTCTGTTTTTAGACTTATGAGTTATATCTAAATTTCACTTTTAATGGACAAATAAATGTAACTATCTGCAAAGGAGTGCTAGATAGACATTAACAATCAGTTCAAGGTTTTTTGCAGAACTATACCATTGAGAACCATACAAATACCTTCTTGTTCAAGTTATTAGTATATTTACTAGCATTTGGTGTATGTATATTTATATATACATATATATATATATATATATATATATATATATATATATATATATATATATATATATATATATATATATATATATATATATATATATATGGATCACCTTTAAATCCTCAAAATCACGTTTCGCCATATATATTCATAATAATTCAATACAATAATTTACATTTCACCCTATCTGGCCTCTGCCTGGGATGCTTAGTGAATATTTATTTATCTATATATGCATATTGTTTTACAAAACAAGAAGAAATATCTGTAAAACAGTATTAGCTAGGTATCAGGTAGCAGTGAAAAGTTTTCCAGCATTATGTATAAACACCTTTTGGATTAAGTTAATAAATATTGATATAAAACATCTTCATACCTGGAAAAAAAAAATCACAGGTTCTCACTTCCTGACCACACCATTTCACCTCAGTAGATATTTCTTTCATGTTGGCTGAGTTATCCTCTTAAATGCTTTTCAGCTATGCTATCTGGACACTGACAGAGATGTCTGAATTAAAATATATAAATACGTATAAGTAACATACTTATTGCTAAACAAGTATAACTATCTCTAGATTGGTATTAGACACCAGACACCATTAAACAGTTTGTCTGAACTATGTAAGCTTTCATTTGATACCATGGAGTAATACGTAAACCTCTTGTAGGGCAAACTGCTAATATGGGTACAGATATCACACATATTCATCATTTTGAATGAAAACAATTCATAGTACATCACGTACCAACAAAACAATTTTGGCCAAAACACATTGTTTGACTATGTGTTGACTGAGCTCTTACTCTACAATGCTTCTAAGTCGGGGACTGCCTAAGACAATCATATAAATATTATAATTATGCATATTTTATGAATAAATAAGTATAAATGTCTACAAAATGGTGGTACTCAGGCACCAGTTTTATATGACGTGTTCTAAGTATTAAGAATACCTTAATTTGATTCATGTCATCATGCAAAAACATCTCCAGGTTTTGTTATGAAAGTCATATTAATATGCCACACTTCAATACTTCTGCATGAAAATATTTTACAGAATCTCAGTTACTGAACAACTTGTTTGGGTCCAAAGCCATTCTTTACCTATGTTATAACTTTGCCTGTGAAATGATATTCCCCAATGTTTCTAAATGGACGTAAGAACCGAGAAAACATACTCTGCCACTGGATACCATTATGTAAATAAACGCTTCTACATGTCCTCCAGAAAATTGAAACTAAAAGACAGGATTTAATAAATGACATTACAACAGTTTTTTCCTCCCATGACAATAATTTCTAGTTGCCAAAATGGACATCATGGACTGTAAAAGACTAAATGAACATATTAACAAACATGGCATTCCAGAGTCACAGCACTGGTGTGATTACAATACAACAGTGCATTTTTTAGTAGTTTCAAAACAACTTGGCAAAAATGTCTACTATAATGACCTCCTCTAAAATGCAATCTGCTTCTTCTCCATGCATACAGCTAGTACTCATAAAACCAATGAGAAGCATAAGTACATTTAACTCACTGAATACTTCTCTTACATTATTAGACACAGGTGTTGCAGCCCTTTGCAACTGCCCGAACTCACACATGTTTCCACTTATTGCAATGACTTTATTCACTGAGTACACTTCAGATGTTTGATTGTGACAACATGAATGGATACAGCCATCAATATCATAATTAGGGAGAAAGCCAAAAATACTGGGGGGAGGGTGCAAAGACCAAATATCAGCCAAAGAATGTCAATATCGCTCAAATCAAAAAGAAAAATGGCAAATTAACTGAATCTAAGCACTGGGTATGTAACAAAACAATAAATAAAAATGCAGAATGACAGGCTATAATCAGTCTTTCCGTTCAATAAAAGTTTACTCGAATACCATTCGACATTTTTGTTTGTTATATTATTCTTATTTATCTTGTCACTTGTTAGAATAGCAGGTTTTGTATTAGCATGTATTTTTGAAGGATAAAATGCTTGAAATTCAAAAGCTTGTAACATCTACAGATCAAAATGGTGTCGGAACAATATTTGGCACTGGCTTCCTTAATCATGCAACTTAACAGTTATTGAAAGACAGCATGCAAATGAGTATGTCATGCGGAACAAGATGGTTTAAAGATTACTTGTTTAGGATGCACTGCAAATAGTTAGCTATAGATACATCTTCCCTCTGTATTAGTGATTTTATCTTCAGCCAGTTGGTCATGGGAGAACAAAGTGCTGCAATAGCATTTATTTAATCCTGTTTTTTGGTTTTAACATTCTCATCCTATTTTTGAGGTTACCCATATCTTTTTTGAAAATGTCAGGCAGAACAGATGCTTTTAGAACTACTTGAAAATCTTCACTAATGGGATTTTGTATCTGAACATGGCCCTCAATGATTGTAACATATTTTTTAGAGTAATTTCTTACCGAGGAGAGAAAATCAATTATTTCCTGAATATCAACTAATGACTGTGGATGTACTTCATTAATTTTATGGTCAAAATTTTTATCTCGAGTAGCTGATAGGTTGGACATTTGTCTTAGAATGTATAACTGGACATTTTGCCTTTTTGGTTTGTCATCTTATGATGTTGAATCCAAAGTAATGAAAGAATCATCCTCTGACATTTGCTGAGTATGTAAATGCCATCAGCATTCCCATCCTCAGCTATCTGCTACTACAGGGATATTTGAGGTTTCTAAAAGTAGTTCTATAATGCTTACACTTTAATTTTGTAATGTTCTTGCTTAATTCTCTTATTTACTAGATTTATGTTTACTTAAAAGGTGTTATATCACATCTTTCTTTTACTGGTTTTTGCTTAGGCTGAGTACAGTTAGGAACATAAGACTGTCATTTAGATCCTGGTTTCAAATGTTCAGTAGATTTTGAGGATGCCACACCCTGTGGGTCAACAGCAGGTGTTGTTTCCTTGCTACCACTAATTCACTGTATTTATCAGGTGGTGGGGTATGCCTAATAGAATCAGATCAAGCATCTTTAAGGTGTTTGTGATATGGCAGTGGTAATAGCGTTTGTGGCATGGGCACAAGTTATCATAAACAACATTTAAAGTCCTCTCTCGATAATAAAAACATTGAAGTTATTTCCCAAAACAAATTATTTGGGATGATAGTGGATGATAATCTTAAATTCGACTTGCATATACAAAATTGGCAAAAGAAAAACTTAGCAAAAAATGGGAATGCTTGGCAGAGCTAAAACCTTTTTCACCAACACACTACTTATCTGCTCCTCATACTTCTTTAGAACTCTTCCATCCTTACTAACCTCCAGGCATCCCAAAAAAAAAAACTTGAACAATGCTATAACAACGTTGCTAAATTTGCAGCAAATACCCTTACAGAACCCACCACTATATAGCTCTAAAAAGCCTAAATTTGTTAGAACCATCCCATCAACAAACATTTTCACAGCTTCTTACCACCTATAAAATGATTTAGCATCCATCTGCTTGTCTGACATTAAATACCATTCTACACAACTATGTTCCTAATCAGTTATTATGATCCAATGACCAAAAACTCCTGTTTGTCCACAAATCTATCAAATCTACTGGACATTGTCTGTACTTTTACCATGTTGCTAAGGCCTAAAACTCCTCACCAGTATCCATCAGTTCAATCTCCTCCCTCCCATCTTTCAAAACCATTCTGTCCTAGCCAAAATCTGTCTCTGTTCTTGTTCAACACCAGGCTAAACTATATCCCTAAATGTGAACAAGTACCTATTCATACCTTACACCTGCTTACACTCCCTTCTTCACTCTCTTACTTCGAGTAATTTCTGTCTGCTGTTTTTCTGTCTAAAAAACCATAAGCCTGCTTTTCTTCTCACTTGATATTGCAATTCCTGTTTGTATTATACTAACTTACCCTTAATTTTTCTATAAACTAGCTAACATTTTTCTAACTATTAACTTGTATTACTTCTTCACTAGTGTGTTCATATTATATCTACTTTGGTATAACTATTTAAACTGTAGATGTTTTTGTATTATTTTTGAAGATTATAAAATTAGTGTTCTTAAAATGCTTTGTAATACTTTGGAGCTCTTCTCCCTGTGCCTCCATTGAAAATAAGCTCCTACCCAATCAGACTTTACCAGTAATCAAATGTCATTAAATTAATAAATTAGAAAAATACTAAAAGAAGGTTTTAATTGTTCTGTCTCTTTAAGGGTATGAAGTCCCCAGGGTTGGCCAGGAAAATATCTCTAAATTATTTGTTGTTCTATTGTACTTCACACTTTTTATGAAACATTATTTATCCTTTTTCTTGCTTTCTTCCTGCCAGTCATTAAAAGCTGCCCAGTAGGGGGTAACTACCTTTTTATTCCTTTTTTATTTAACTTTTTTTTCTTGAGATTATCTTAACCATCTTTACTAAAGATCCTCCTACAGGAAATATCAGTGTACCATCATTTTATTGAGTTTAGACCATTTATATAAAAAAGCACAACTTTCTGAACCAAAACTGGTACATGTGCATAGCTACATTTCCAACCTCTGGGTCTTTTACTGTACACACAATTGCACACATGTAAACAGAAATATAGAAATTCCCTTGAATACATTAAATAAATATATAAGTACATAATTTATGTATCTTTTGATGATCTGGTTAGTCCTACTAGGCTAGCAGTCTAGTCTCCATTCAGGAGAGACCCAAGAAGGTATTTATAATATTAGAATAAATTTGGTTAAGGCATTATAGCACTTCCCCTGCTCTTTTCGATAGGTGCCATGAGATCTTTTTACATGCATCTGAGCTACCACCAACCTAGGCAGACGAGGCCTCTGTTTAACATTGTATCTGAAGGACAATATACTCAGGAGTGCAGCACACAAACACACACCTTATGCTGCACTGCAGTAAAAAAATCCTACAAAGTAAAAAAAAAATAATATTCCAACACACTCCTCTATAAAAATGTCATACTTTGCTGAGACTGAGGAAAGGTGTGCCTGAAAAACATTGAACAAAGACTGCCTTTTGGGGCCCAGAAAGGTGGCTCCTGCCACAGTAGTTGCAGTGGATTCAAAATCTGAGTCACCTGTACCAGTTACAAAGGAGTAATACAGAAACATAAGATTCAAAAAAGCTCAAAGATCATTATTGCACTCAACCTTGGGACTCTGTGTAAAGTTGTATGGATATCCCCAAAGAACTCTGATATTTGTAATAAAAGTATATTGTGCATCTAAATCAAACATCATCAGACCACAAGTAATAACTTCATAAAAGAAGTAACCCAAGAGGACATGTAAATTGATAGTGTGTTCTCAGATCACTCATTTTAAATGAACTAAGCACATCAATTACAGAAAATTGCTGTATTGGCTTGAAGAAACAAAACTTAACTCAAGCACGCTGATGGTCTGGATGAAAGTAGATCCTATTCTATTGTAGAAGGTCCTGAAAAAGAGGAGGAGGTTTTGATTGATTTTATAGAATTGCTAATGTTAAAGTTTATGCTGTAGGAATGTTAAGAACATTTGGCTCCACATATAACTCTGGAAGAAGCTTCAGTCTCTAGTAAGCCTCCTGTGTTACACATTTTGTACTGGTTCAATTGTGAGATAATATAAGGTGGTTACTTTAATTGCCTTGTCACCTTGAATGGTATGGAGTTTTAAGGCTACACCTCACTTGATTGTATAGCTCTCAAGTTGTTTGCTTATGAGTCAGGAACAAAATCAAAAATAATGGGGGGGGGGGTAAAAAA
The DNA here is from genome assembly GCF_019279795.1 of Protopterus annectens. NCBI lineage: Eukaryota > Metazoa > Chordata > Ceratodontiformes > Protopteridae > Protopterus > Protopterus annectens. The sequence continues at coordinate 989,450,568 of NC_056729.1, forward strand.
TACAAAATACTGGATAAGTTTAATTATTAGTGCAATTCATTTAAAATGTTAAAAAGATTTTACATCAGCATGCATTTTATATGGAATAAGAAGTATGTCCCTCTAATGTTTGTCATTATTGACGGACTGTATTCCTTAGTAATTTAATACAAAATCAAACATTTTATGAGGGGCAAGCCAAAAATGTGATACAAAATCAGGGATGGTCTGAAACATCAGAAATAGTTAAGAGCTATGCTGATTTTCAAGTTTATCAATGGTACAGCATTAAGTTTAGGAATGATAGATGGAGGTGAACATTAGAGAGGGTAAGCAGGTCATTGTTACACCCCTTATTCCTCAGTGGCTAAAGCATACAAATAGTAGGGACTAGTTAATCCCCAAAGACAATGTGGCCAGAATTGATTTTATTTATCTGATCATCCTCACTTAATGCTCAAGGTAACCTTGCCAGCCCCATATTCCTATGGTACCTGAACTCCAATGTATTGAGATAATTAACCTGAAAGAAAATAATCAAAGATCCCTGGGCAAAGTTTTGGGAAAACCTGTGACTTATTGCCAGATATCGTATTAGACATCTTTATGACAAACTCATATGGCTTATAAGGCAGCTTATATAGAAAGAAGAAATGGACAACTTACAGGTTAATTTACAACAACTGAACTTTTAAGAGAAGGTAGTGTCCAAGAACCTGGAGGACAGTGTAAAAGACTCCCTATTAGACATGTGAGTCGCACGATGCCAGTCTTGAACTTCAAAAATAAATAAATAAATAAAGCAAGAACTGAAAAAAATACAGTAAATCTTTAAACTCTCTATAATGGCATTTAAGTGTTTTCACTGCACCACATACCACTGATATTTATACAGACTCATTCAACGATTACTGTACCTCAGGGCGAAGAGAATACAATGAGGTACCATAAGCATGACTGGTGTGATTCTCAAGCAATCAGGAAATATATGGCTGTTTGATAAGTATATTTCTTGGTATTTTAACCGTTCAGAATTCTGCATTGTCTTAATTTTGCCTGACTGAATTATTGTTTGCCTGACTGAATTATTTTGTATATTTTCTGGCATTGTTTTATGTTTCTCATCTGTCCTGAAACTGCTTACCCCCTATTTCTGAGGTGGGGTTTATAAAACTGGTCTAACAGCTTTTGTGTTATCTGATTGCTTCAAGGCTTGCTGATTTAAAAATAGTTTCTGTTTGTAAATTCTTGCATACACTGTTCAAAACTCCTGGGTTCTGGCTGGTGTGATTCTCAAACAATCTGGAAATATATCGCTGATTGATAAGTATATTTCTTGGCATTTTAACTTTTCAGAGTTCTGCGTTGTCTTAATTTTGCCTGACTGAATTATTGTTTGCCTGACTAAATTATTTTATATATTTTCTGGCATTGTTTTATGTTTTTAATCTGTTCTGAAACTGCTTACCCCCTATTTCTGAGGTGGAGTTTATAAAACTGGTCTAACAGCTTTTGTATTATCGGATTGCTTCAAGGCTTGCTGATTTAAAAATAGTTTCTGTTTGTAAATTCTTGCATACACTGTTGGAAACTCCTGGTTTCTGGCTGGTGTGATTCTCAAACAATCTGGAAATATATCGCTGATTGATATAAATATTTCTTGGCATTTTAACATTTCAAAGTTCTGCATTGTCTTAATTTTGCCTTACTGAATTATTGTTTGCTTGACTGAATTATTTTATATATTTTATGGTATTGTTTTATGTTTCTCATCTGTCCTGAAACAGATTTTTCCCCATCCCTCCCACCCTATTATTGTAGAGTTGTTATAGTTAGTGGCTTTGCAGTTGTCCGCTCCTACTGTAAATTTGATCTGGAGTACCCTTGCCAGTCTGGTGTTTACTCTACTTAATACAGAGAGAACATTTGAGAAGGCCAACCCACTTAGGTTCTTAACCTCTGCTGCTCCTTCCTCTCTCCTTGCACTTTACTACAAAAAAAAAAAAAAAAAAAAAAAAAAAAATTGCACTTTATTTCTTTATTTTGCTTTTGCCTCATCTTAAAAGTACTCAGTTGCATTCATTCTGCTGCATTTATTACTGCTTGGTAGTAGCCCGATTAAATTGTAACTGTTATTCTAAGCCTTTCGGTTTAAGCACTTGGGCTTCAGACCAGTTGTTTTACATTAAGGTTTGAGGTCTGCACTGTTGTGGCAGGACAGGTAGCTTACATGTTTCAAAATTAGAAATTGAAGGCTCAGTGTCTGTTATTCTCAAAGTGTATTAGTTCTGATTTAAGCACTTGGGCTTCAGGCCAGTTATTTTACATTAAGAAGGTTTGTGGTCTGCACTCTTGTGGGAGGAGAGGGTAGACTCTGCCCTTCTGAGCTGGGAATTTCTGGTTAAAGGATTATTGTGCCTGCTTATTTGAACTGTTTCTTTCTGAACTTGGTGCACCTTGTTTTCTGTAGCATAGACTAGATTCAGGCATGCTGAATCTAACTTTGTATAACTTGAGTACTAATCCAGGCCATCTTTTTTGGAGAAGGTTCCCCTGCACCCTAGTGGCAGGGGTGTGCAGATAGAACTTGTCTGATTGAAGACCGCTGGAACATGGCTCAGTTTTGAGCTTTTTTACTGGTTAATTGGGTAATTTGTTTAAATCAGTTTGCTCATTTTCTATTGTTATATAAAAAAATTGCACTTGATTCATCTGCTTTCACTGTATTTGTGTTTCTCCTTACTTTATTGCATTTATTCTGCTGCATTTATTACTGCTTGTTAGTAGCCTGATTATATTGTAACTGTTATTCTAAGCCTTTGGTTGGGCTTCAGACCCGTTGTTTTAAATTAAGAAAGTTTGTGGCCTGCACTGTTGTGGCAGGACAGGTAGCTTACATCCTTCTAAGTTGGGAGTTGCTGATTGAAGGCTTAGTGTCTTTTATTCAAAGAGTGTATCAGTTCTGGTTTAAGCACTTGGGCTTCAGGCCAGTTATTTTACATTAAAAAAGTGTAGTATGGCTTATTGTGCCTGCTTATTTGAACTGTTTCTTTCTGAAATTGGTACGCCTCATTTGCTGTAGCATAGACTAAAATCAGACCTGCTGAATCTAGCTTTGTTTGTAAAACCTGAGCACTAATCCAGACCATCTTTTTTTGGAGAAGGTTCCCCTGCACCCTAGTGGCAAGAGTGTGCAGTTAGAACTTGTCTGATCAAAGACTGCTGGAACAGGGCTCAATTTTTAACTTTTTATTGGTTAATTTGTTTAAATCAGTTTGCTCATTTGCTACTGTTATATTATAAAAAAAAATATATATATATGTATATATATATATATATATATATATATATATATATATATATATATACACACACTTTATGCGTTGCCGCTTAGCTAGGGTTAAACTATTCCTGGCTCCATAAAGTCTGCTCTTCAAATTTCCCTTAGAACTAGCCAGTTTTATAGTTTTAGCACTCATATCTGTTTCTTTGAGCTCAACACTTGTTCAGAACTTGTTGTAAGCACTAAATAAGCTACAAATTACTACAGCACTCAACTTTCCTCACTTGTCTAAAGGAAAACAGTTTTTAGTACATAATAAATAAACACCTATCCAGGCATGACTAAGGTTCAGCTCCCGGTGCTTTCTCCTGTCTACCTGATGAATCTGGGCATCTTGGGGCAATGCCTTATGTACACAGACAACCCTCTCCTCCTACCACCCAACACTACAACCTGTGAGAGATGCACTTATATAGCCAAACTGGAAGCAAAGCTCTCTTCAGCCAAGACTTGACCAGACATTCACGAGGAGAAGGTAAACACGTGCACCATACCACACTCATCACATAGTCCCTCAAAACCTACACCACCAAAATGCACACATAACAACACAAAACACACACCTACATTAACAGAGGATCTCAATAAAAATCTGCTCAAGCAACAGAGACATCCAAAGCAGAAACGCATGCAACCTCCACCCCCCAACACAACCCAAATGACACATAGCCCACAAACTCAATGTGCCACTCAACCACAGCCCATAAGACATAACAATGTACCCAACACTCTAGTCATAGGTGACTCTATAGTCAGACACACTGATGTTCCACTCACCAGGCTAAACAAGGAGAAAGTTACTGTCAGCTGCCTGTCAGGTGCCAGGATCTGCCACGTAATGCATGCACTCAGGTCACTCCACAACAAGTACAAATATGACTCTGTCATTATCGATGTGGGTGTGAATGACCTGGGATGTACCTCCCTGGACTACATGAAAAGAGACATGGTGGAGCTCTCCGATCTTGTAGCCCAGGCAGATATGACCCTAGCCCTGAGTAGCATCCTATCATCACCCAGAATGATACCACAGTACAAGGACAAAATGATTGACTTCAACAAATGGCTAAGCTCCTGGTGTCATTCTAAGGCGATCCAGTATCTGTCTGCCTGGGATGACATGATTGACAGACCATGATGCCCTTGGGATTCCAGATACTGGCTAAGGCTCTTGCAACCCCTATAGTGCCTTTTTTAGGTAAGGTTCAAATGACAAATTCACCACCCTAACAGGTACAAGCAAGCAAAATCTGATGGTAATTTTACTCAATGCTAGAAGTCTAAACCTCAAAATGCATTCACTTGAGGCACTCCTCAAAATGGAGAACATTGAGATCTGTGCAGCGACAGAGACCTGGTTCAAGGGTCCAGAGAGTACCATGTGCATTACCAGGCTATAATTCATACCACACCATTTGGGCACCTAACCTGGACCGAAACACTAAAGGTGAAGCTGTGTCCATATTCATTAAGGATATCCATACCTCCAGGCTATTTGCTCAGCATAATGCATCCGAGATTATCCAAGTGCAACTAACTCTGGGGAAGACCGCAATCCAAATTGTAACTTGGTACAGATCCTCCACCATGCCGCAGGATTCCCACTCGTCATTTCTTGATACACTGGAAAATATTAGGGTACAACCCAACACCCTAATAATGTGTGATTCCAACTATCCCACCATTAACTGGGAAAACTACTCATGTGCCAACTCTTTTGCTCAACGTTTTTTGGAATTCATAAATTCCAACACCTTAGATCAACTTATCCACACCCCCACCAGGGCAGCAATATCCTAGACCTGGTCATTACCAACATGGATGACCGGTGTTCCACACCAGAGGTCAATTCCTCGTTGGTCAGATCGGAACACAAGCTAATCAGCCTAGACATCAACATCCTGCCCCCACCCCCCCATTGGGGAAACCACTATAAAAAATTTCTCCAATGCCAACTTCACACTTCTTAAGACAGAAGTGGCAAACTTGACGACACCCATGCAGACAGACAATAAAGGTACCACTGCTGAATACTACACAAATGCACTTTATCAGCACTTACACGAGTGCATGGATCATGCTATCCCTAACAGAACCAAGATGCCATCCTCCAAAAAAAAAAAAGCAAATCTACTGGTCCCCTGCCATAAACAAACTTTACAACAGATGAAAGAAACTGTTGCAAAAAAGAGTAAAATCCCATGACTGGAAGAACTCCCTGGTCAGCCTCAGTAAGAAGCTGAGGGTCCTCATAAAATCCTCCAGAGCTAGTTATGAAAACAAAATCATCACTGATTCTAAAGACAACCACAAAGCATTCTATAGCTATGTCAAGAATATAAATGGCAATACTCAGATCTGCTCTGAGTTACAGCACAATGGCACAAAATATGCAGAACCAACTGATATTGCCAACATCCAGGCAGATAGGTTCAGTGCTAACTTTCCCCCTCCCTCACTCCCTAAAAGGCCCATCTCTATACCGGAAGAATGCAAACTTCCTGTAATCATGGCTGCACAAGTAAAAAACGCACTCTCCAAAGCCAAGAACACAGCATCCATGGGACCTGACAACATCCCAGGCTGTGTTCTACATGAACTACAGAATGGACTGGCACCCCACCTAAGCACCATGTTCAATCATAGCCTCATCTCAGGCTTTGTGCCCACTGAATGGTAAACAGCAAAAGTTATCCCACTTCACAAAGGGGGAGCCACCACAGACTCCAGGAACTACTGCCCCATTAGCCTAACGAGCCTGGTCTGCAAGGCATGGAACATATTATCATGGAACTTATAAAAAAAGACATTGGTAATCTCCAAACTCTGGACCCCACCCATTTTGGGTTTGTAAAGGGCAGATCATGTCTCTTAAACCTGATTGACTTCTTTGAAGCAGTCACCAAAGCCGTAGAAGAGGGTAAGGTGGTTCACACAGCCTATCTAGATCTCGCCAAGGCTTTTGACACCATCCCCCACTCTAGAATTATAGATAAACTAATTAAACTAGGTATAAATCCCTATGTCACAAGATGGGTTGCCAACTGGCTCACTGACAGAACCCACACTGTGAAAGTAGCAGACACCAAATCCAACTTCAGACCAGTGACAAGTGGAGTACCACAGGGTTCAGTCCTGCATCCTCTCCTGTTTGGTATCTACTTTTCTAAAGTACAGGCTAACACAGAAGGTCTTTGGCTAATGAAGTTCGCATATGATTGCAAACTAGGAGACATAATTGAAACTCCTAATGATGTGGACATCCTAAAAAGGGCCTCACTGAGACAGATGTCTGGTGTCAAAGCCAGGGCCTCAAGCTCAATGCCAAAAAGTGCATTGTCATCCCCTTTGGTAAAAACTCTGTACCCATGAGCTACCACATAGGAGGTAGTCTACTTAACACCGAAAGTGTAATAAGAGACCTTGGAATACAGGTGGACAGTAGTCTCTCCTTTTATAATCACATCGCCACAGTAGTCAGGAAATTCTTCTACATGTCACACCTCATCACAAAAGGTTTCTCATCTAGGAAAAAAGAGGTCATTGTTCCCCTTTACTCATCACACATTAGACCCATTATAGAGTACAACACCCCTTTTGGTATGTACCTCACAAGACATCTTCAACAACTGGAAAGGCCACAGAAATACCTCACAAAGAGGATTACTGGCCTCAAACAGATGCCCTACGCAGACCGTCTCAAAAAACTCCAGCTTTACTCCGTTACATATCGCCTACTCAGAGGCGATCTCTGCCTACCATACAAAGCTATGTCAAACCCATAGCTATTGGACATGCTCCACTTAAAGAACTCCCAATCCCTCTGAGCTACAAGCTCTAGGGACCTAATCCTTGTCACCACAATAAACAGAACATGCTGGAGGGATAGATTCCTGCCCCAGAGACTTCCCATACTCTGGAACAGATTACCTATCTATATCAAACAGAGCTCCTCATTACCACTCTTCAAGAAAAATCTTGATTGGATGGGAAATAGGAAATTCACCCCGGGGATCACCTCTGTAAGTCTACTTGACAGGGGCACAGGAAAATAATTTTCTTGGGTGGCAAAAGCCAGGGGACCTTTTTGGCTAGGCTTGTATAGGCTCTAGGTCCAATAGCCTAGTACCTACCTATGAACCTATGTATTCTACCCTCTCACATTATTAATCCTGCTGTTCCATGGATTACAGCTGTAGTCCTTGGAATTTCAACAGGCAGCCAAGTGAGATATTGAGGAAACAGATACAGAGCATACTAGATCTCATCATGGAAGTGTAGCTAAAGGTGATGCAGAAGCAATCTGTCACATTATTCCTTAAATCAGTGGAAAGTCGGGCATTTAGATTATTGATCAGTTTGCTAAGGGACTCTGAAAATTGGGCTAGGCTGATGAACAGTCTTCTGTACTGCATGCCTAGTAACTACCTATGAACTGCCTATGGAGTTCAGTCACAATACTCCAAGTGCTATTTAACAGGAAGGAAGAGAGAAAGTGATTTATGGGTGGACGTATAGTATTAGGTATTCAGAATTTTTTGTAGACTAAATTTATGTAGATAAATACATACAGCGATGGATAGGTAAACAGCCCATCTGAGATGAAAATGCTGTCAAAATAAAGTTACTCATTCATTACTTAAATCAGTAAGTTAAGACGAAGATGGGGATAGGCTCTAAACCCTAGTTTCATCAGAAGAAATATAGTGGACAGTTAGCATCTTAAAGGTGGGAGGGTCAAAGTTACATGTATAAAAAGCTTGCAAGTCAAGACACATAGACAAAATGATATGTATTTGTATGCAAATTGTTCTTTTAAGGAGCTTGGCAGGAATGAAATGTCTTTTTCTTAGAGACATGCAAGGACAGTCATGGTATTCAATTGTAAGAAGCTGACTCTGAAACTGACATTCCCTGACTTATACAACTGATAAATACTAAAAAAAAAAAAAAATAATAATTATGGGAGTCTGAACAGCCAGACTACTGACATTTCAGGGTAGGCTAATCTGTAAGTATCAGCATAGAGCCATTAAAAATGGTAACACATCTAATAATATTCCCAGTTTTGCTATTGGTAGATAATACTTAAACTGAGCAAACACTGTGCTTCTTACATAGTCTTGATGCTCAAAGACTTTTGATAAACTCAGAAGCCTTATTTCAAGTCTTAACTGCTTGTCTTCCCCAATGATTAATATCTGCACTACAGTGATGAAGATAGTGAGTTAGAAAAGGTACAAAACAGAGGTATCACTCTCTCTCCACAACTGTTTATAAGTCCATAGTTTCAAGGATTAGAACTAAATGGAAAGTTTGAATACATTTGTATCGCCTCTCCATACACCCTAGGAAGTACCAGTGGTAGGTTTGTCTCACTGCATGATAAGGACCATATACATTTTTGCTGTAAATTTTGTGAACCTGGCCAGTCATCAGTGCTTAAATTGGAGACTAAGGTTTTACACCATTCAACATAATAAGAAGGTTTGTTTCACATGTATATAATCCTTGGATAATTAATCTGTTCCTCCAAGAAGTAATATAAGCTGAGTGTTCCGGAACAAGTGCTCCTTGTATTATTAGTGTTTCTTAGACTGAGATACTCTAGCAAAACAGGGTAGTTCATAACCCAAAAAGCAGGAGAGAGGAGTCTGCATGAAATGGTAAAAAGTGAAAGGCATTTCATGGGATAGCTAAGGCAGCCTTGCCCTTAGATTCTCTTGGTTAACAAGCATTGAGGTCTTTTATATTAAGATACTTTTGGTAAGATACACAAAAATGGAGCAGTATATTGAATGATCAAACTAATATGTGTGAAATATGTGTGGAATAAGACTTCTGTGGATCATTAGAATATACCTTTGATAACTGGGCAATGAAAAGAGATTTCCTTTGTGTAACTGAAACTTGATTATCAAATAATAGTTAATTGTCAATGAAAATGCCAAAATCTCTAATGACTATATCAACCTTAAGTGGGGGGTTTCAGCTATGTGTAAAGAGTGGGACAGACTTGCTTTCCCAAATGCAACTATACTGAATTTTGTTCACTGAATTTAAGACCATGGTCAGTATATGAGATGTTGATTCCATCTAGTCCTTATTGGATCCTACAGTAATCTGCATGGAACCAATAATGGCATCCAGTCTACAGTCATCTGCAAGTCTAGTCAACCACAGACCTTGAATACCTGTCTTCACATCAGAGGAGAAGATGGCATAGTTAAGGGGGAGTCCACACAGATTCCATTAATGACTAATCTACCCTTACAGATTCCATTAATGACTAATCTATTAGATAAGAAGCGACCACTAACTCTCACCCGGTGTGTAACATCAAGGAGCCAGTTCACAATCCACTGAATAATAAAGGGATTGATGTTTAAGCTATTGAGTTTATTTGCAATGTCTACATGGAGATTCATATCAAATGGTTTAGCAAGATTGAGATAAGCAGCATGGACAGAACGATCCCTATCAGTGGCATCAGTCACACCCTTAAAATTTCAGCAAGAGTAAGCAAACACTTACCCTTCAGAAACCTCTATGGGCTAGGACAGAATGTATGTTGTCACTTTCACTGTTAATGAGATTGAATAAGATCTAGTAAATGATTTTGCAGATAATATTAAAGAGGCTAATGGAAAAGTAATTCCCAGGGTCTAATACAGCACTAGCCTTAAGTAAAGGCATCCAAAGATGGTTCTCCAGAGCTCAGGAACATATCTCATACATATGTTAAGATTATAAAGCCTAAAGAGTGGTGCAGCAGTTTTATACATAGTGCTAACAACAAGTCAGTCTAGTATATTGTCTACGCCAATAGAACAATCAGCTTAGTTTGGAAAATTAGTTTATCTCATTTTGTATTATCACTAGATCCCCTATCAACAGTCCTTAGGATGGAGTTATGGCAGTAAACACAGAAAATAATGCAATCCTGTTTACAGGTGACAAGGAATTCTTCTTTATAGACCTAGAAATTCCTCTCCTTAATTTACTGCTATGCCTAACCACATTTGCCACATCTGGGAATTTTTTAGGATAACCTTTAAGAATCAGCAAAACTAGCAATCTTACTGTTGGTAGATCCTCCAAATGTCTCTATCAGGCATTCAACTTCTTTGTGCTAAGTAGTCTCAGGTGAATATCTAGAATTACAAATAGTGTCATCATGTAGGAAAATGATATATTGGAGTTTAAGGAAAACTTGTTCCTGAACAGGTTGGAGGATTTTCATGTTATCAATTGAGCAGTAATTATTACAAATGAAGATGCATTTCTTTCCTAAATTGTTTTAGTTAATAGCTGGAATTATATCAGTACTATCTGGACAGCTGCTTCACAAATATCATAATAGGATAACAGAGTTTATTTACTGCCCTGGAAATCCTGGGCAGAAGGCAGACTATCACTGTATCACCATGATAAATGGTAGCCCATGTATTCTTGATTTAAGTAGGCATGTTACATCGGTTAAGCTGTACATGACATAGATCTAATTAGATCTAATTTTAATATATCATTGAGTGATATTGATTAACTTCACCTTGATAAAAATAGATACCGTACATTTGTTATATGCAGGATTAATATGCAAAGAGAGGATACGATTAGTCTACTCCAGAATGGTAAAGGCCTTGGATCCTGGGGAATTGCTGAACAAGTACCACTGTTCATACTGTAAAGAGAAATTATTCATAGAAATCATCCCAGACATAAAAGGATATTTAAGAGTTTCTCTCTTTTGGTAATGCAGTGGGTGTCAACTGTTAGGTACCAAAAGTCTTATCTCTTTTTTTCAGCATATGACATTTAAAACTAATTTTGCTCAGTCAGCCTTCTAAAAGTTTTTTTTTTACGTAAGATGTTTGATTATTTTTCAGAAATGGAATTAGAATAGTCAACAAAAAATTTCTGAACTGCTTTTTAGATGCTATGGCAAACAACAGCTCAAAGAAACACTAGTTTCATAAACTGTCATAATTTCATATACAATAATACCATCTGATCCCCTTGTGGGAATAGTGCTATGTTGTGAATCTGAAACAGAAGACAACATTTCATTGGATTCCTTCCTAGATATAAACTGGTTCTTGACAATAGAAACCAATTAGCATGAAGTTCCTACGTTACCGTTCCTATACATCACACATGCTTCCACAGCTGATTTACACATATTTTCCAGTGTTTTGTCATGTCACAGCTATATAGCAGATAGTTACAAGCATGTTGTGGACATGCAGAACATTGCAGGATTTCCATTATGAGGATAACAAGGCTATAGAAATATTTTGTGATGACACACTTAGTTTAGTGAATACATGACTTTTTAGAATAAAGTTTGACTCCGCTCTTCATAAACCTCAACATAAGGTATTATGATTTCTTTATTAGAGTGAGTAAAAAGAACATGACCTTTAACTGTAAATCATCTACCCCAACCAGAAAGTCTCAGCAGTTTCAAATATCTCAGAAAGAACTTCAGCATGGCTTAAAACTGAACTCTGTTTGGGGGGTGGGGGGCTTAACAATGTTGGCTGAAACTCTATATGAATTTAGAAGAAGGTACTTAAAAATCTTTCAAGTTAGGTAATTAAACTGGGTTAGGAACAGGGAAATCAATAATTAGCAAGCTGAGCAGGTCAGGGATGAGGCATATGTGCATGCTACTCAACCCTGGGAAATGAAGTGGTCTAAGCACTATACCAAGGATTTTTTGATTCCCTGGACTTGAAACTGTGGAGAAAATGGCATTTCAGTATGATATAATGACATGTTGTTTTGTAAATAGATATTATTAATGAGTTAGGGTTGCTTACAGTGTTTCTCTTACGTTCATAAAATGCAACAGGACCTGGCACGGGTTTCTTGTTTTAATGAACTCAAGATTAGAACATTAAAGACCACCACAGCATTTCATGTTTTCTAATGAAGAGGTCAGATACATTTTAGTTTGTTTGGAAAATACACCTTGGGAATATAGACCAGTCTTTAAATTTGTATCTGACTGTGCAACCTTATTTTACTGCATTTTTTAAATTGTCTACCAATTGAATTCCTCTTACAACTGTAATTACTGTTCATCTGCTTGTTTTGTTCATTGCATTTGTTTGCTGTACTTAAAAAACACTAGCATATTCTAGGTTCAGGTTTTTGCTGAATCTAATACTGTTTGTGACATTTTGAGCTTGTAAAACAGTTACTTTTTGTCTGGAGAGGCCCCCCTGTTCCCTAGTGGGAGGAAGGTACAGTTTGTACTGATCTAGCTAGAGTTACTGTTGCGTGGCTCTCTTTAGGGCATTTTGGTTGCATAATTTGAACTTTGTCTGTTTCCTCTTTTTCTGCTTTTATAATCCTCTGTTTGAACTGGTTTGTGTTTGTTTGAGCCTGTCTGTACATCTTGCAGTATCTCACAGTACTGAGCAGAGGGATTGCCAGTTATAGATGCCTGCTCTCTAGCCTCACAAATATTACCTAAACCAGAGCTCTTTGTGCCTAAACCTACTAATACCTTTCCCTGCTATATTCCCTCTTCAACTGTTATAGCCAGACCAGGATTATTCCTAGGACCATGAACTGCCAGTTCCCCCCTTTCTCCTACCAGCCTGGTTGACATGGGCCTACTGAGGCAATGCAGCAACTGCCTCATGTACACTGAATCATTTCTGTACCATTTGTGAGATGCACCTACATTATGAATGTGGAATCACAGTTCTCTCACACAATAGATAGCAATACAGAGCGGGTTGTCAGCCCACCTACCACAGTTCGCATACCCATAGACCAACATATGTGGAAGTACTCACAAAAAATCTACCTGAACACCAGAAACCTCCAAAACACATAACATACATACTAAACCAACCATAACACCCAACACACACACAATACACATAATGACACAAGCACAAGTGTCTTACCATCAAAGCACATAAGGCAATGTACATCCACTCCAATATCGTAGTCATAGGAGACTCTATAATGAGACACACAGACATCCCCCTCACCAGGCTGAACAAGGAGAAAGTCATGGTCAGCTGTCTTTCTAGTGCCAGGATTCATCAGATAATTAAGGCACTCAAGTCTCTCAATAACAAGTACCGTTAAGATTCAATCATAGTACATGTTGGTGTGAGTGACTTGAGCTGTACCTCCCTGGACTACGTGAAGAGAGACATTAAGTTCTCTGATTATGTGTCACAGGCAGGTATATCCCTAGTCTTGAGCAGTATATTACCCTCACCTAGAAAGATGCCATAATAAAAACAGAAAATCATTGACTACAATATTTGGCTTAGTTTCTGGTGTCATTCTAAGGGGATCCCATTACTGTCAGCCTGGGATGACGTGATCAATCAGTACTTTGCCAGAAATGGTCTTTATGATGCCTGTGCACTGGCCCAGTAATCAAAGAGCCTCAATCCTCATCATTAGTACCAGTGAGGGGCATGCACATTGGGAAGGAGAACAAGTACACACACACAGTAAAGTATGATGTCCCTTAAGAGCACACAGAGATCACTGTCAGTCTATGGCTGGTTTCTTCCTTACTCTCCAGATCCCCAAAAAGACTCCCCACTGGCACAGCTATAGGGTTCAGATCTCAGCTGAGTAGTCAAGCCAAAACCTCCAGTACCCTCTCTGTCCAACCAGAGCTTCGTGTCCCTGCCCAAGTAGCTGACACATACACACTTTGAGATTTGTTTTATATACAAACACAGACACTTCTGGGGAAGGTTGGCACAGGTTCGCCAGCTATGACCCCTCCTGCCAGGCTATAAGGTAGTAATCACTGCCACCAACTATTCTTATCAGCTACTAATAAGACCCTTCCCAAAGTGTGACCAATTTCACTGTGTAATAGTATTGTTATCCAAATAGTAAGTGTATCCCAGGGCTAAGGCTATTCTGGAGTGGCTTAGTACAGTATCACTAAATACATGCAAGTACTTAAATTATCTCTACACAAAACAGCCACATTTGAAAGGTTTTAAAGTATTTAATAATAAATAATAAAAACACAAAGACAAATGTTATTACTCCAATACAATGGCATTATAGAGTTCAGAAATCACAGGAACATGCTTTAAAATAATACTGTAGAATAGTCTGACATAAATATAGAAAACAGCTAGACTAATCTGGTTATTTCTGTCTCTCTAAGAGAAATCACTGTTCTAAATAAATATTTTACTTACAGAGCAAAGGCAGAGTGCTGGTGAGTTGATGTGTTCAGGTTCAGACAAAATCCAAAATGCCCTCTCTTTCTCCCTGGGAAAGTCTTAAATTGATAACACAGTACTGCTGAGTCATTTCAGATTACATCATTCTTAACAGTTCTGATTTTTTTCCAAGGCTCACAGAAACTCAAAATGTACATTTATAGTAAGCTGCACCTGGTCAGGAAGCCACAGCAATAAAATACATTATACATATAAAACCTTAGTAATTATCTCTTAAGTCAAGACAATAGAAAGAATTTCCTGGCCAGACATCCTGTTTCCAAGCTTGAGATCAGTCATACAATGCTTGACTTAGCTTTTTTCCAGCAGAGTGCACTGTGGTTACATTTTTGAAGCTCAGTACAACATATAGTTTAATCATAACATACCATTACATTTGCAAACCAAGCCTGTGAATTATATTAATATTTACAAATGACATAGAATTATTTGTTGCCTCACAGTAAGACATTGTCCTGTTCGATTCTCAGTTAGAGAGTCTTCTGTGTGAAGACATGCATGAATGGGTGTACCTTCGTTGAAGGTTGTGCATCAGGGCTGGCAACTCGGCACATAAAAATCTACTGCCAATCATTAGCGGACTGGAGTTCCGCTGTGGCGACCCCTAACCGGGAAAAGCCGAAAGACACAATAACAACACAGAATTATTTACAAAATCCTATCTAGCTAGGCTGGCAGCCTTCACATACCCCCCCCCCGAGATCTCAAGCTAATTTTTCAAGTGACCCTTGAGAAACGTTGCTTGAGAGGGTTGAGTCTATCTGATTATACCTTACCCCATTCCCTGTCTTGAGAGCCCATCTGCATTGGCATTGCTAACCCCACTGCGGTGCTGCACTGACATATCATATGCTTGCAACCTTAGGCTCCATCTGAGTAACTTGGCATATTGTTGGCTGACTCAGTGTAACCATGTAAGGGGATTGTGAGCTGTAACTACAGTGAATTTTCTTCCATAAAGATAAGGCTGAAATTTCTGCAGTGCCCACACTGTGGCTAGACATTCCTTTTCTACAGCCACATAGCATTCCTCCCTGAGTTGGAGCCTATGACTGAGATAAACCACTGGGTGCTCTTCTCCCTCTGAAGAAATCTGGCTATGTACAGCCCCTACCCCATGGTTCAAAGCATCCACCTACACAACAAATTATTTGCTGTAATCTGGACTTGTTAACACAGGGGGTCCTCCCAAAGCTTCTTTAAGCTTCTGGAATGCCTGCTCACATGCTATGGTCCACACTACCTTATCTGGCCTGTTTTTCCTTGTCAGGTCTGTGAGGGGAGCAGCTATGGTACTATAGCTAGGGATGAACTTTCTTTAGTACCCTGCTGTCACTAAGAATGCCCTCACCTAATTTATGCTAATAGGTGCAGGCCATGCCTGAATGGCTTCCACTTTGGTAGGTTCTGGCCTGATCTTACCACTCCCCACTCTATGTCCCAGATAGGCAACCTCTGCCATACCCACCTGACATTTGCTGGGCTTAATGGTCACCCCTGTCCTCTGTAGTCTGCCCAGCACCTCCTTGACATCCTAAAGGTGCTCTTGCTAGGAAAGGCTGTAGATGGCAATATCATCTAGGTAAGCAAGTCAAACCCTCCTGCTCCTGCTAGGATATGATCTACCAGCCTCTGAAAAGGCGCTGGGGAATTTTCTATCCCAAAAGGTATCTTTGTGAAGTCATAGAAGCCAAAAGGAGTCACAAAGGGTAACCTCTCTCTAGCACTGGGAGTCAAGGGCACCTGCCAATAACCCTTGGTAAGATCAATGTTGGTAAGATACTTAGCCCCACCCAGCTGCTTTAGAGCTTCATCTGTCCTAGGCATGGGGTAAGCATCTGACTCTGTGTGACTATTAAATTTCTTGTAGTCCACACAAAATCTGGTGCTGCCATCCTTCCTTGGCATCAGCACCACTGGGGAGGCTCAGGGACTGTTGGACTCTTGAATTACCCCTAGTTCCAACACTTCCTGTATCTCCTGCCTCAGAGTTTGTTTGACTCTCTCAGGCACCCTACAAGGGGCCTGCTTAATAGGCCTTTGGGGTCCTGTATCCACCTGGTGCTGCACCAGGTGGGTGCACCCTGGTTTCTCAGTGAACATGTCCCCAAACTCCTGTAATACTGCTCAGATTTCTCGAACCTGGGTAGGAGAGAGTTGCTGGGAGATTGCTACCCCTTCAACTGAGGTGTCAGTCTGAGTCACACTGAGGAGATCAGTCACCAGATCTCCTGTGGACTCCTCCTGCAATCCACTGCAATTATTCAGCACAAGGGCCTCCCTATCATGGTAAGGTTTCATCATGTTAACATGGTACAATTTGTCCCCTGCCTCCTGTCTAGCAGTTCTACTATGTAGTTAACATCACTTACCTTTCTTACCACCTTGTAGGGTCCCTCCCAAGCTGCTTGCAGCTTGTTGTGTCTGACAGGAATGAGAACCATTACTTGCTGCCCTACAGCATACTCTCTAGCTTGAGCAATCCTGTCATACCAGACCTTTTTCTGTTGTTGGGCTTCTGCCTGGTTCTCCTGGGCCAAACCCATGAGTTCCCTGATCATTGTCCTCAGGTTTAAGACTTATGCCTCAACAGACTCCTTGTGGGATTCACACTCACCTTCCAACTCATCATGAATTAAATCTAGAGGCCCCCTCGCCCTATGCCCATACAGCAACTCAAAGGGTGAAAAACCTGTGGATTTCTGGGAACCTCTCTGTAAGCAAACAGATGGGGCAAATATTTGTCCCAATACCTCTTAAACGGGTTTGCAAATGTCCATAGCATGGACTTAGGTGTAGAGTTTAACCTATCAACAAGACCATTAGTCTGGGGATGATAGGGAGTGGTCTTCAGGTGCTTCACCCCACAGTACTTCCACAGACAAGCCAGCAGATCTGACATGAAATTGGCACCTCTGTCAGTCAGCATTTCTTTTTGAAACCCTACCCTGCTGAAAACATCTAACAAAGCACTTGTCACATTTTCTGCCTCAACGGAGAACAAAGCTACAGCCTCAGGGTATCTTGTAGCATGATTTACTACCACTAGGATATACTTTTTCCCTTTGGAACTTGGGGTACTCAGAGGCCCCACAATATCTATAGCTACCCTCTGAAATGTCTCCTCAATCACAGGCAAAGGCATCAAAGGAGCTCTCACCTTGTCTCCTGCCTTGACTACCTTTTGGCACTGCTCACAGGTCCTGCAGTACCCTGTTACATCTAAGGAAATTGCAGGCCAATAGAAGTTCTGCAAAATACATCTCTTTGTATGTTTTATGCCCATATGACCTGCAAAGGGAATGTCATGGGCTATGGTTAGAAGCACCAGACAGAAGGCTGTAGGTACTACCAACTGCTGTATTCTCTCAAATTCTAATCATCCCTCAGGGGTCCACTCTCTATACAGTAACCCTGTGTCCCAGTATATAGATTCCCCTTCCTTTGAGAATCATGTACCTCACTAGCTATCTGCTTCAGGCCTTGCAATGTAGAGTCTGAGAGCTGAGCCTGTCTCAACTCTCTCTTTGTAACCCTTCTAAAGCTCCCCTTCCACAGGAAGTCTGGTATCCTCTGACAATGGTACCTAACTGCCACCCTGGGTACTACTACTTACCTCTACCTTTTCAGTCACTCTGTCCAAGGGAACATCAATACTCACAAGCAGCTATGGCTCACCTTCAGTCTTACTGTTACAGCTTTGCTCACTCCTTGAAGTAACCACCTCACCAGTCCTGGCTGCAAGTGTGTGGTCTTTCTGTGTCTCCCCCAGGCTACCAGAACCACATGCTTGTCTCCAAGCCTGACTACGTGTAACTTCATAAGCACATGGTACTGTATTATCAAAATCGTTCCCTATCAGGACATCTGCAGGGATATCCTCAAACACACCTACTTGCTGGCTTCCTTTTCTACCCTCCCAGTCAAAGTGAACCCTAGCCAAAGGTATTTGGAATGGGGTCCCTCCTAAAGCTCTGACTGGAGTAGACTGTCCAGGCACATAGTGCTCCTCTGTAACAACTGCAGGCTTCACAATGGTTATGCAAAGGCTGAGTCTCACTTAGCAATGGCTTCTTTGCCATTCACTACAAAAGGATATAACCTCTGGTGGCACGTTTGTACCCTGGTTGTCTCAAGACAACCTACTGTTGGCATTTTGTCTTTCACACTTACTGGCTCCCTCACCTTTTGTTCCCCACCTTGCCTTCATGGACCTCTATGTGCCACATGGCCCCTCTAGTTGCATTCAAAACATTTAACCCTAGGTCCTGGATGTGTACTGGGACTAGTGGCTTCCCATGCTACTGACAAATTCTGTTGGGGCAGTCTGGGCTGCCCATCATAGGTTCCTATAGACCCATGAGCAGCACTGGGTGCCCCTTTCCTGTGCACTGATGCCCTGCTTGCTACGTATAGGTCTCCCTTCTTCCCCAACTCATCTAAAGTAGCACATTGTCTATCAGCTAACCAGATTCTGGTGTCCCCAGGCAAAATGCTAAGGGCTTGTTCCCTCACCAATAGGTCTGCCAGCCCTTCAAAATTGGTGACCTGACATTCACTCACCACCTATGAAAATAAGTGCTCAGTTCAGCAACATATTTACACACACTTTCATCTGCCTTGCACCTATGCTCATGAAACTTTATCTTATAAGCTTCAGGTGTTAGCTTAAAAAATTCAAGCAAACAATTCTTAACAGCAGTATAATTAAAAAATTCACAATCTGATAATTTGGAAAGTACATTTACAGCTTTAACATGGAGTAAGGGCGTCAGGAACCATACCCAGAGCCTTTGGTCAACATCATACTGTTTACATACCCTCTCAAATATGTGAATGAAACTATCAAAATTATCCCACTCTATAAACTGTGGAAGAAATTTACTGACCTTTTGTGCTTCTGGGGTATGAGTACTCCCTTCCCCATTACCTCCATAACTCTGGCAAAGAATCAGCATTTCCTTTTTGGGCTGCCTCTGCCTCTCCTTCTCCACAGCTTCCAATTCCAAATGCCTGGCCTCCAACTCAAGTCTCTTTAGCTCCAGATGGATTTTTAAGTCCTCTGCAGAAAGGTTGAGCTGTCCATTCTCTGAGTGTTGTGCATATCCACTGCCAGTCTGATCATCCTCCTAATCACTGTTTTCTGAGGCAGCTGTGACCAAAACTGCAATTGTGTCTGCCTTAGTCATATTTCCATGCACCAGTCCCTTAGCCTGGCACATCTCAGCCAACTGACTCCTTGTCAGCTTGCCATACTCCTCTGCTGACATGCTTGTCTGCTCTCTCTAAGCTAACAAAAGAAATAAAACAATTGTGATCTGAACTCCGAGTGCTCACTGAATGGCTGATTTAGAGTACAAAAACACCTTCAGTGATCACTGTACACAAGCTACAGGAATTCACTATTCACACCACTATAAGCCAATTAATATGTCATGTGGCTAACTCACCACTATCAAACAATTAATATTTGATGTGGATATCCCACCACTGCCAAACAATTAATATGTAATGCCTGTGCACTGGCCCAGTAATCAAGGAGCCTCAATCTTCACCACTAGCACAAGTAAGGGGCATGCACATTGGGAAGGATAACAAGTACACACACACAGTAAAGTACAATTTCCCTTAAGAGCACACAGAGATCACAGTCGGTCTGGGACTGGTTTCTCCCTTTCTCTCCAAATCCCCAATAAGACTCCCCACTGGCACTGGCAGCTATAGGGTTCAGATCCCAGCTGAGTAATCAAGCTAAAACCTCAACTACCCTCTCTGTCAAGCCAGTGCTTCCTGTCCCTGCCCAAGTAGCTGACATACACACACACTCTGAGATTTGGTTTATATACAAATACACAGAAACTCCTGGGGAAGGCTGGCACAGGTTCTCCAGCTATGCCCCCTCCTGCCAGGCTATAAGGTAGTAATCACTGCCACCAACTACTCTTATCAGGTACTAATAAGGCCCTTTCCAAAGGGTGACCAATTTCACTATGTAATATTATGGTTATCCAAATAGTAAGTGTAACCCAAGGCTAAGCCTATTCTGGAGTGGCTTAGTACAGTATCACTAAATACATGCAAGTAGTCTAGAGCTTAAATTATCTCTACACAAAACAGACACAGTTGAAAGGTTTAAAAGTATTTAATAATAAATAATAAAAATGCAAGACAAATCTTATTACTTCAACACAATGTCATTACACAGTTCAGAAATCACAGGAAAATGCTTTAAAATAATACTGTAGAATAGTCTGACATAAATATAGAAAGCAGCTAGACTAATCTGACTATTTCTATCTCTCTCTAAGAGAAATCACTGTTATAAATAAATATCTTACTTACAGAGCAAAGGCAAAGCATTGGTGATTTGATGTGTTCAGGTTCTGACAAAATCCAAAATAACCTCTCTTTCTCTTTGGGAAAGTCTTAAATTGATAACACAGTACTACCGAGTCATTTTAGATTACATCATTCTTAACAGTTCTGATTTAGTTTCCCAGGCTCACAGAAACTCAAAATTTACATTTCTTAGTACGCTGTACCTGGCCAGGAAGCCACAGCAATAAAAGACATTATACATGTAAAACCTTAGTAATTATCTCTTAAATCAGGACAATAGAAAGAATTTCCTGGCCCAGACATCCTGCCTCCGAGCTTGAGATCAAACAGTCATACAGTGCTTGACTTATCAGCTTTCTTCCAGCAGAGTGCACTGTGATTACATTTTTGAAGCTCAGTACAACATATAGTTTAATCATAACATACAGTTCATTTGACATTTGTAAACCAAGCTTGTGGATTATATTAATATTTACAAATGGCATAGAATTATTTACAAAATCCTATCTAGCTAGACTTCACAGTCTTCATCTGTCAACCCTAGGATATTGGCTACTGGCAAAGGCTCTTGCCACCACTATAGTTTATTTTGTTTAAACACTGTCACAAGGACAAAATTTCAAATGTAAAAATGTCATCAATAAACAACCTCAAGTTTATGCTGCTAAACGCTAGCAGTCTTGGCTTGAAACTGCATGCACTAGAAGCAGTCCTCATCTTGGAAGACATTGTCATCCATGCAGTCACGGAGACCTGGTTCAAGGCAGTGGATAGCACCCCAGCTATACTAGATAACACCTCTTACCACATGTTCAGACCATGAATGGTTGGTGTGAAAACTAAAGAAGGCAATGGAGCAATATTCATTAAAGATAAATACACCTCCAGATTGGTTAAACAGTATGATACCCTGGAGGCACTTCAGGTGCAACTAATTGTTGGTAGGACTATTATTCAAGTTATTGCCACCTACAGGACCCTTGAAATTCATCAAGATACATCTGAACACCATAGTTCTGGGTGATTTTAATTACCCATCCATTGACTGGGTAAATTACTCGTGCTCAGACTCACTTGCCCAAAGGTTCCTCAAATTCATTAACTCCAATGACCTGGACCACCTACTGGACACCCCGACTAGGGGCGCCATCATCTTGGATCTGGTGCTTACCAATATGGTGAACTACTGTAGCACCCCCACTGTGAGGTCTTCCCCTGTCAGATCTGACCACAAAATCACTGTCATCTCCCCCCAGCAGCAACTAAACTAAAGAACTTCTCCAAAGCAGATTATATCCCTCTAAGGAACAGTATAAATAGCATCACTGCACCTCCCCCCTCAGAAGTAACTGGTAACTATGCTGAGTCCAGCACCAATGCTTTTTACAAACACCTGTATAACTGTATTGATGTGGCCATACCTGATAGGACCAAAACAAGTTCTTCAAGGAATAGCAAACCTGCCTGGTAGACAACTGCCATTACACAGCTTTACAATAAGAGGAAGAGATTGTTGTCCAAAAGTAAGAGGGAGCATGTCCTAAACCAGAAACACTCCTGTCACAGCTTAAACAAGCAAGTAAGACGTCTTCTGAAGTCCTCCAAAGCAAACTATGAATGCAATTTAATATACTCTACTAAGGACAGCCATAAGACATTTTTAGTTACATCTGTAGTCTAAAAGGTAAGACCCAGATTTGGACCGAACTGCTAGCTCATGATACCACATACACTGATCCTGTGAAAATAGGAAACCTGTTAGCTGACAGAAGCTGTGACAACTCCACTCCTGCGTCCCCACTACACATACCCCACAACATTCCTTCCACTTGCCTCGCATCTTGTATCTCTAGAGATCAGGTCATAAATGGCCTCTCTAAGGCCAAAACCCCAGCATCTATGGGATCTGATAACATCCCAGACTGCATCCTAAATGGGCTCCAACATGAATTAACAACACCATTGGGTACACTTTTCTATCATAGTCTAAGCACCAGCTTCATCCCAGCTAAATGGAAAAAGGCCACTGTTATCCCCAAGCACAAGGGTGGTGCTTCCATTAACCCCAGGAACTATATACCTATTAGCCTGACTAGCCTTATCTGCAAGGCCATGCAGTGAATCATCATGGACCTTATCAACAAAAATATAGGTAATCTCAAAACACTTGACCCTACTCAGTTTGGATTTGCCAAAAGGAGATCATGCCTGTTAAACCTGGTGGACCTCTTTGAGACAGTCACCAGAGCCCTGGATGAGAGGAAAACTGTACAAATAGCCTGCCTAGACTTGACCAAGGCTTTTGACACTATTCCTCACTCAGACGTTATTGACAAACTCAATCAGCTAGGTATTAACCTTTATATCGTTAGGTGGGTTGCTGACTGGCTCTCCAATAGAAACCATACAGTCAAAACAGGGGAATACATCTCCAATAGCAGACCTGTATAGCAGACCTGTAACCAGTGGCATTCCACAGGAATCACTCTTGGGACCTCTACTATTTTGAATCTATTTCTCTGAAGTACAAGCAAAAACTAAAAGTCTGTGGCTTACAAAGTTTGTTGATGACTGCAAATTGGGGGTGGTCATAGAATCCCCAAATGATGTCAACATCCTACAGGAGGGTCTTATGCAAACAAATGATTGGTGACAAAGTCACAGCTTTAAACTCAATGCAAAAAATGTATTATCATCAATTTCGGTAAGAGCGATGTTCATGCTAATTACCACATTAACAGAAACATCCTACGCATGCACTCGGTTGTGAGAGACCTGGGAACACAGGTTGACAGCAACCTTACCTTTGATCACCATGCATCCACAGTGGTAAGAAGGGCATTCTGTATTGCTCATCTCATAAGTAAGCGCATTGCCTCCAGAAAAAGAGAAGTTATAACCTCCCTGTACTCTTCCCTCATCAGGCCAGTAATTGAGTACAATGCCCCTTTTGGTATGTACCTTTACAGGCACCCGCAGCAATTGGAGAGACCACAGAAGTTCCTCACAAGGAGAATTCAAAGTATTCAGCATCTGTTCTATGTGGATCATCTGAAATCTCTGTCACTTTACTGCATTTCATAATGACTACTCAGAGGTGATGTCTGCCTTGTGTACAAGGCAATCTCTGACTCTACTTTACTGGAAATGCTGCATATCCATAACTCCAATGGCTCACAGGTTACCAGCTCTAAAGACCTTACCCTGGTATGTGACATTACTAGATCCTGCTGGATGGACAGGTTTGTCTCCCAGAGGTTACCACACCTGTGGAACAGGCTCTCAATTCATGTCAAGCACAGCATCTCTTCAGCACTCTTCAAGCTCAATCTGGATGACTGGATGGGTAACCAAAATTCAACCAGGGGGGTTCCCCTGTGTCTCTCTTGGACAGGGACAATAGGTACTGATTGTGGAAACAGGGTTTGATGCCCCACCATTGGCTCAGTAATCCAGGAGCATCAATGCTCACCACTGGCAACCGTGGAGGGCATACATACTGGGAAGATGACAAATACACACACAGTAAAGTGCAATTTCTATTAAGGGCACACAGAGACCACAGTCAGTTTGGGGCTGGTTAATTCCTCTTTCTCCAGATTCCCAGTAAGACTCCCCACTGGCATAGCTATAGAGTTGAGATCTCACCTGAGTGGTGAAGCCAAGACCTCCAACACCCTTTCTGTCCAACCATTGCTTTATGTCCCTGCCCAAGTACACACACACTCTTTGAGATTTGATTTATACACAAACACACACACACATGGGAAAGGCTGGCACAAGTTTATTAGCTATGCCACCTTTTGCCCAGACTATAAGGTAGTTTTCACTGACACCAGCCACTCCTTATCAGCTACTTTAAGACCCTTAGCAAAGGGTATCCAAAATTACTGTGTAATGTTATTATTAATCCAAATGGTAGTTTGACCAAGAACAAGGTTATTAGGAGTGGCTTGCACAGTGTCAGCAAATAGATGTGCAAGTACTCTAAGAGCTTAAATATCTCTAGGCAGACCAGCCACAATTGAAAGATTTAAATATATGTAATAGTAAATAATAAAGGAACAGGAAAATGCTCAGTAAGAAATCACAGTTACTTCATAGTTCAAAATCACAGAAAATAGTTAAAACAACATTGCAGGACACTTTTAAATAAACAAAGAAAACATATAAGCTATAGTTCACTATATTCTTTACTGTATCTAAGAGAAATTACTGTACCCTAGTTAACTTACTTCCAGAGCCAGGCAAGACAGATGTGGTGAGTGGATTTTCCAGCTGATGCTGTCAGATCAACAACAAAATATAAAATGCATTACCTCTCTCAGAAAGTTATTAAATTAATATCTCAAATATTGCTGCTGGGATAATTGTAGGATGACATCACTTCTTGTCATCTGACTTTAGTTAAAAAGCTATACCCCCATTGCTAGAAACTGCTAGCATTTAGCATCTATCTGTGAAAGCCACATAACCCCTAGATCTTCGCAGCTGCTGGAAGACATAAAACGATAAAACACAAGACAATGCAGAAGGCTATTTAGTTTTAGCCATCCTGTCTCCTTGCTGCCTTGAAACTATCTTTTACGGTGCAGTTATAAAACAATTTAATTTCAACTATTTTCTTGAAGTTTTGCAAGTTAACCTTCTATGTGCCAGTTCCCACTGTTAAAGCAGATTCATTTACACAGTTGCAATAGTTTATATGCATGTCTGTTCTTTTCCAGTACGGTACACTGTGGATACATCTTTAAGCTCAGTACTGTAAAACCCTTTTCACACACTTCTGTACCAGCAGTTTGATATAACAGTTCTAATACATTTGTAACACAAGCATATGAATTATGTTGACATTCACAACTGACATAATTATTTACAAAATTCCAGATACCTGGGCTGGCAGTATCTCCTTTTGTTACATTTCTCTGCCCCCCCCCCCGAAAACTCAAGTTAGTTTTTCAATTTAACCTTGAGAAACATTGCTTGAGAGGGTAAGCCTATCTGGGAATATCACTACCACCAAACAGCACACAGAGACCACAGTGAGTCTGGGGCCAATTTCTCCCTCTTTCTCCAGATCCCCAATAAGACTCCCCATGCCTTGTACTGCAAATACTTAGCACCAGGGTCTTCCTATCATGGTAAGGTTTCATCATGTTAACATGGTACAGTTTGTGCCCCTGCCTAGCAGTTCTACCATGTAGTTAACATCACTGACCTTCCTTACCACTTTGAAGGGTCCCTCCAAGCTGCCTGCAGGTTATTGTGTCTGACAAGAATGAAAACCATTACCTGCTGACCCAGAGCATGCTCTTTAGCTCGAGCATTCCTGTCATACCAGAACATTTTCTCCTGCTGTGCTTCTGCCAGGTTCTCCTGGGCCAAGCTCATGAGCTCCCTCAACCTTGTCCTGAGGTTTAGGACATATGTCACAACAGACTCCTTGTGGGATTCCCACTCACCCTTCCACTCATCTTGAATCAAATCTAGAGGTCCCCTCACCCTATGCCCATACTGTAACTCAAAGGGTGAAAAAGCTCTGGACTCCTGGAGCACCTCCTTGTAAGCAAACAACAGATAGGGAAAACATTTGTCCCACTCCCTCTTGAACTGGTCTGCAAATGCCCATAGCATGTTCTTTATTGTTGAGTTTAACCTCTCCACCAGACCATTAGCCTGGGGATGGTAGGGGGTTGTCATTAGGTATGTCACCCGGCAGTGCCTCCACAGACAAGCCAGCAGGTCTGACATGAAACTGGCACCTCTGTCAGTCAGTATTACTTTTGGGAAACCTACCCTGCTGAAAATCTCTAACAAAGCATTTGCCACCTTTTCTGCTTCAATGGAGGATAGGGCCACTGAATCAGGGTATCTGGTAGCATAATATACTACCACTAGGATATACTTCTTCCCTGTGGAAATTGGGGTACTCAAGGGCTCTACAATATCCATAGCTACCCTCTGAAATGGATCCTTAATCACAGACAAAGGCATCAACAGCAAAAAGGTACCAAAATAAAAATCACTCTACATTAGGAGCTCAGCTTCCAAAAACTGACAACAAGGGCAAGTTTCTTATATTACTTTATTCTGGTACCTTGGAATTTTTCCTTCAATGGAATAATGTGACATTACAACACCCCATCTTTTATACACACCTTCTTCAAACCAATTAGAGTAAATTAATTAATTACCAAGTAACCATTACAAAAAATGCAAACAATTTAACCACTTAAAACATATTAAAAATGTTAAGATTTAAAGGTTTAAAGACTTAAAGAAACCCATAGCAAACTAAAGCACTTCAAAAATCTAATACTTTAAACATTATTTTACAAATATATTCCTAAACAATACAGTATTAAATAACCTTGGTCTTTAAACACTTATATTACTTTAGATTAAATAGCACAATAATCCAAAGTGCATAGTAAAAATGTATTTATAGCCATTAAAAATGGCTAACAGTACAAGTGCAAAAGTATTATAAAGTTAAATTGCATATTCATACCCCTTGGTTGGAGTGTTATAAAATTTATTATCATCCTGCATTCCAACCTGTCCAACTCATTTTTGAAGCTTCTCTCATGCTTCATAAATGGACGTGCCAACAAACTAAAAAACAAACTTTTGTGACAGACCCCATGCATAGAAACAAAATGTTCTGCTACCAGACTCAGGCATTTTCTTTTACTGATATCCCCCAGATGCTCCATGATTCTCCCTTTAACTTTTCTTTTAGTTTGGCCAATATAACACTTAACCTTTTCTCAACCACATCCTATAATATAAACACCCTGTGAATTAAAATGAAAAATCTCTCTGGCTCTATAGAATTTACAATTTATTTTTGAGCCATTAAGACTTCTAACTCTGCTGCAAATTATGCAATTTCCACATGAACGCATACCCACTCTGTCTACCTTAGTAGATTGGGCAACATTTCCATTTAATATTTCCTTTAGATTACTATACCTCCCATAAGAAAAGGTCACATGGTTAGGAAACAATCTACCTACACTATCATCTTCCTTCACCAAAACTTATTAATCACAAATCTCCACAACCTGAGAGAATGCAGAAAATTGTGTTACAAAGAAAAGTTTCTCTTCCCTCATAACTTAGTTCATAGTGCTCCCTTCCAGTCTTGATCTCTTTGTATCAGCCCTGATTTCTATTATTTTTTCCCCCAACACCAGTTTTCCCAACAATTTGCAAATGGTCTTCAGGGTATCCCCTAACCCTCAGTCTACTTGTAGTTTCTTCTAAAAATGCCTGTTGTAAAGATTCATCTGAAGTGTTTCGAATAATCCATTTAAACTCACCCTGAGGTAAAGCTTTAATCAAGTAGGGAGGATGCATGCTCTCAGCATGTAAAACGTTATTCACTGAGGTGGCTTTCCTATGGGGTTTGTATTGTACCTTATTATTCCTATCCACTTATAGTTCCACATCCAAATAAATTATGTTATTGGAACTAAGCTGGTGAGTAAATTTCAAACCATGCTCTGTGCTATTCAAATCTTCCAAAAAACTCAAGAAAGCACTTTGTTCCCCTTGCATATAAAAATCAAATTGTCACTGAATCTGCCATAATGCACCACATTCTGAATGAAAGAATTATTTAGCTATAGGAACTGGTTCTCAAAATCACCTTATACACCACAGCATATGAAGGGGCATAAACAGCCCCCATAGCCGTCACTTGTTTTTGCAAGAAAAACTGCTTGTCCCACCTGAAGTAATTGTGAGTGACACTAAATTCCAGCAACAGCAAAAGAAATGAAAAATGGGGATTCTCCCCTATCATTCTCTCTTTTACCATAACATCTAAGGACAGCACCACCATCTCCCCCTCTAACAACAACAAACATCTGGGCATTGAAATTGACAATCTTCACTTTGACATCCACATCTCACATACCATAAAACTAGAACACAAAAAGCTAGGCTCCCTATACAGGCATAAGTCCTTTCTCTCACAAAAAGCTAGAGTCACTCTTGCACAAAGCCACCTCCTCTCAACTCTATTATATGCAGCACCAATCTTCACCCAAATCAGAAAGTGTGACCCAGACAAACTAGAATAATGCTACAATAAAACTGCCAAGTTTACTACTAACTCAGCCTATAGAACCCATCACTGTACTGCACTAAAAGAACAAAAATGGCTTGACTTAGACAGCTACTTAACTATCACCAGCTGGGTACAGCCTACAATATTCTCAAATACCCTGAAAAAAACCCTCAATATCCAATCTACTTACTGTCTATACTGCAAACCGGTACCTCAGAGCTAGTGAAAAATCTCTCCTCTCCATCACCAATGCCAATAATAATGCAGGGAAAGAACTATACTCCCATACCGTTGCCAGAAATTGAAACTCTCTACCCCATTCCTTGTCCACTGCCCCCTCCATCTCTATATTCAAAATCTCCCTCAAATCACATCTCCTTTGTACCTGGTTATGTCCCTGAAGCACATAACCTTACCCATAATGCTATTAACTCTCCAAATTGCTCTCTGATCACCTGCTTGATCTCTGATCACCTGCATGCTTGTTCATTTGAAAAGTTGAACTTTTAACTGTAGAATTTACTTAATATATTTTCTTCTCTTACCAATGTATAACTGACATTGTCATTTTACTTATTTTCTATGCCATCATTTATTTGGAGTGTTTTTAGTTATTTCTTGTTATATTACTATGTTCACCATATACGTTGTAACCTGTTTACTACATCTTTTTTGTGTATTATACTTGCTGTACTGTTTTGTACAACTAGATGCCGGAGCTTTTCTCCCCGGGCCTCCGCTGAAAATGGACCTGGTTCAGTCGGAATTTCCTGGTTAACAAATGTAAAATAAATAAATAAAATAAATTATAAATTCTTCCCATCACCTCAAGGCCCCTTCTTATATCAATATTTGTATACAGTAAACTAACATCCACTTGTGGTCCAATAATAATCCATCTGCCATTCAATTTTTCTAAGTCCCTCCCACAATTCCCCAGTGTTTTTGATATGAGCTGGTACTTTTTTCAAATATTTTTTCAGGTGAAAATCCAAAAATAGACCCACATTTTCTAAATAAGAGTCTATCATGGAGATAATGGGCCTTCCCAGATGCAATCTTAAATTCTTATGGATCTTGGGTAGAGCATAACATTTTGGGTCATTAGGTTCCCTAATAAACAAATTATTCACATCCTTATTAGTTAAGAAACCCAATCTTTCACCCTTTTCCAAAATTTCAAGCAGTGCCTCATTGAAATTTTTCAAGTAGTTCTGCATCACTTCACATAATTATCTTGCACACAAATGAAATCCTTAAACATTTTCTCATAATCCCCTTTGTTCATAATTATCCAGTTGCCCCCTTTGTCAGCTTGTCCAAAAACAAATTCACCTGACTTCAAAGGCATTTCCTGCAGTTCCTGCCAATCCTTTTTGGACAAGTTGTACTTCTTTGCACTCTTCAAAAAAATGTCAAATTATGATTCTACTTGCTTGCAAATCACATTCTCAGACATCTTAATACCAAATAAAAGTTTAGGGGGCATGAATTTGTTCTTATTAGAAGAAAAATATGGAACATGCAACTTTCCATAACCAGTATCAAACCCACTCTCTAACTCAACCTCAGACCCACAGTCATAGCCTTCATTGATTTCATCTAACATCCCAAAATACAAGTCAGTTTCATGCGTGCTAACATTTAATAACTCATCTTCTACATCCAAATCAACATTAGAAGCACATTTCCTTTTCTCTGGTGAGTTAAAAAACACTTTTAAATGCAATTTTCGGCAAAAGCGTTTAGCATCTAAGATAACATCAGCTAAACAAGGGATCCTAGTAGGAACAAGTTTTGGACCTTTCGGGAGTACATTAACAAAATCTTCAGTAAGTCTTAGCTCAGACAGGTTAACAACCTTTAAATTTAAATTAACAGATGATATCCCCCCCATTAAAAAACGGGAGCCAAAGAGTTAACTCGTGTACATCAATAGTAATAACACTTTCATTTTGAAAGGTACAATTATCAATAGTCAAAAAATTATTATTTTCAATAGCACTAGCAGCAACCAAAACTGTATTCACAGAACATAAAGTATTAGTCCCAAAAGTCTCAGAAAACAAGTTCTCATGGTATATAGGCATATTCAACAACAAACTATTCAGAGTCAGTAAGAGACCTTTCTTTTACTTATTTCTGTTGTTGAAGCCTCCATTCTGGTGACCCTTTCAAAAAGAACTCCTTGTTTGCTTTTGTTTGGGCGAATAAGCTTCCACCACAAGTTTTTTTTTATGTCCATTGTTCACTTCCCCCACATAAGCCTCCTCAAAAGAAACAATTTTCTTGCTGCTTACACTAGTCTTTGCCGAAGATAGAGACTAATCACAGGGCCTCTTCTCATTAGAAGCCCCACCCCAAAACTTAGATCTACCCATCTGTCTGTTTTTCTTAAAGACATATACTCCATTAGTTTGAAAATCATTTATGTCACAGCTCAGTTTTTTCTTTTTCCGAGCCACAACATTTTTCTCTGCCTCCTGCACTCTGTTCTTTACATCCCCCATAATCTATTTATACTCATTCTCAAACATCTCTTCAAGCAGAGCAGTCTGGAGCTCCGTAATCTGCAAACACAACCTATCAAGGATCCTAAGGCTGCATTTAACTAAAATTAGTAACCATGTTAAAGTACATTTAAGCGAGGCGTCCCTCCACTACAAAAGCAAATCCCCTGCCTCTTCCGAAAAGTCACCAGCTGGTAAGAGTGAAACATGCAAGCCTCTGGGAGTAATATTGAGAGGTAAATATTTCTCCCGCAATTTTATGTCATGAAAAACAGTTACCTCCTTAACTAGGAGCCATTCTAGCTGGTTAAATCTCTCCATCCGGCTACTGTTTCCATCGGGGCCCCAAGGATCATTCTTTAAGAGTTTCAAGCCCCTTTCACGGAGGAAGTCAGCAAACAAAACACCTCCATAGGCTTCCAATTCCTCTGTGTCACTATTAGAGTCATTAGTAGTGGAAGCAAGCTCCAATAACATTATTAAACAAACAAGCAAAAAGATACCAAAATAAAAAGCACTCAACGTAAGGAGCTCAGCTTCCAAAAACCAATGACAAGGACAAGTTTTTTATATTACTTTACTCTGGTACCTCAGCATTTCGCCTTCAACAGAATAATGTGACATTACAGTACCCCATCTTTTATACACACCTTCTTCAAACCAATTAGAGTTAATTAATTAATTACCAAGCAATCCTTACAAAAAATGCAAACAATTTAACCACTTAAAACATATTATAAATTTTATGATTTAAAGGTTTAGAGGCTTAAAGAAACCCATAGCAAACTAAAGCACTTCAAAAGTCTAATACTTTAAACATTATTTTACAAATATATTGCTAAACAATACATTACTAAATAATGTTGGTCTTTAAATGCTTATATTACTTTAGATGAAATAGCACAATAATCCACAGTGCATAGTAAAAAAGTATTTATAACCATTAAAAAAGGCTAAAAGTACAAGTGCAAAAGCATTATAAAGTTACATTTCTATTGATACCGATACTCCTAGGTTGGAGTGTTCTAAACGGGTCTATATTAAATCAGCGAACGCTTAAAATAGTGAACACTGATTTATCAACCCTTTAAAAGTGAAAGCTAACAACCTCAAAGACACGGAACAGTGATTTTTTTCCCCAGGGAAAAAAATCTTTGTTTCACAAAAAAAAAAAAAATGGTACAAACCAAAAAATAAAGTGGGTAGCTTCACCTCACACACCCCCTAATGTGGGGGGCTGTTTCCCCCACCACCTCTACTTAAATATATCAACTCAGATATCGCACCACATTGATGGAAATGGCAAAGTCCTAAAAACGGCCCAGTGATTTTTTTCCATGGGAAAAAAAAATCACTGCACCGTGTCTTCGGGATTGTCAGTTTTCATTTTTAAAGGGTTGATAAATCAGCGTTCACTATTTTAAATATTTGCTTACTTAATATAGACCCTTCTAAAATTTATTATCATTCTACATTCCAACCTGTCCAACTAATTTTTGAAGCTTCCCTCATGTTCCATAAATGGACGTACCAACACACTAAAAACCAAACTTTTGTGACAGCCTCCATGCAGAGAAACAAAATGTTCCACTACCTCACTCAGGCAATTTCTTTTTATGATATCTCCAGATGCTCCATGATTCTCACTTTAAATTTTGGGAGATATCAGAAAAAGAAATTGCCTGAGATCTACCAGACCCACATGCGTGTCTCTAAGCCTGACTGCATGTCACTGCATGCTCACAAGGTACTGCATTATCAAAATCATTCCCTATCAGGACATCTGCAGGAATATCCTCAAACACAGCTACTTGCTGGTTTCATTTTCCAGCCTCCCAGTCAAGGTGAACCATAGCCAAAGGTATTTGGAATGGGGCCCCTCCAAAATCTCTGACTGGAGTAGCCTGCCCAAGCAAGTAGTGCTCCTCTTTAACTATTGCAGGCTTCACAATGGTTATGTCAGAGGCTGTGTCTCTCTTAGCAGTGGCCTGTTTCCCATTTGCTAAGGTAGGATATAACCTCTTGTGGTAGTTTGGTACACTTGTTGTCTCCACACAACTTACTGCTGGCATTCTGTCATTCCTAGTTTCTGGCTTTCACACCTTTTCTTCCATACCTTGCCTCCATGGACATCAATGTGCTACATGGCCCCACTTTTTGCATTTAAAACAATTAACCTTTGGTCCTGGACATCCACCTGGGCTAGTGGCTTCCTCTGCTACTGGCAGACTCTTTTGTGGTGGTTTAGACAGCCTCCCACGGGTTCCCTTAGACCCATAAACAGCACAGGGTATCCCTTTTCTGTGCAGTGATGCCCTGCTTGCTAGGTATAGGTGTCTCTTTTTCCCCAGCTCATCTGTGGTCCTGCATTCCCTATCTGGCAACCAGATTCTCATGTCCTCAGGCAAAGTGCTAAGGATTTGTTCCCTTACCAAAAGGTCTGCCAGCCCTTCAAAAGTGGTTACCTGACACCCACTCACCCATCTATGAAAATAAGTGCTTAGTTCCACAATATATTCACACACACACTTCCATCTGCCTTGCATCTAAGCTCACAAAACTTTTTCCTATAAGCTTCAGGTGTTAACTTAAAACACTCTAAAAGACAATTTTTAACAGTATTATAATTTAAGCAATCAGTATCAGACAATTTAGAAATAGCAGTTACAGCTTTACCATTGAGTAAGGGGGTCAGGAACCATACCCAGAGCCCTTGGTCAACATCATACTGTTTACATGCCCTTTCAAACATATGAATGAAACTATCAAAATTATCACCCTCTGTAAATTGTAGAAGAAATTTACTGCCCTTTATCGCTGCTGGGATTTGTTTACTCCATTCGTCATTACCTCCATGACCCTGGTGAAGAGTCAGCATCTCCTTCTCATGTTACCTCTGCTTCTCATTCTCCTCAACTTACAAACATTGCAGTTTCTCATTTTCGTCAGCATCCAGACATCTCAGTTTATCATTTTCCTTAGCCTCCAGATGTCAAAATATCTTTGCTTTTTCTATTTCCAAACGTTTGGCCTCCAGTTCAAGTCTCTTTAACTACAGATGGATTTTAAGTCCTCTGTGGAAAGGTTGAACTGTCCATTTTCTGAGAGTTGTACATCTCCAAGGCCAGTCTGGTTGTCCTCCTTATTGCTGTTCTGTGATGCAGCTTTGCCCAAGGCTGCAATCCTTTCTGGTTTAGTCAGGTTCGCATACACCAGTTCTTTAGCCTGGCATATCACAGCCAACTAGCTCCTCGTGAGCTTGCCATACTCCTGTTTTAACATCCTTGCCTGCTCTCTCTGACTAACTAAGCTAACAAAAAAAAAAAAATGATTGCAATATGAAACTCTGAATGTTCACTGTGTGGCTGATTGAGAGTACAAACACCTTCCTTAGTGACCACAGTCTACAGGCTACAGTAATTCATTATCCGCACCACTGAATCCTAATACGTGGATATCCCCCCACTGCAAACCAATTAATATATGGCCCAGTGATCAAGGAGCTTCAATCCTCACCACTGGCAACAGTGGAGGATGTACACACTGGGAGTATGACAAGCACACACACAGTAAAGTTTAATTTCTTTTAAGAAAACACAGAGACTACAGTCAGTCTGGGGCCAGTCTATCCCTCTTTGTCCAGATCCCCAATAAGACTCCCCACTGGCACAGCTATAGAGTTGAGATATCAGCTGAGTAGCCAAGCCAAGACCTCCAGCACCCTCTCTGTCCAACCAGTGCTTTGTGTCCCTGCCCAAGTAGCTAATACAAACACTCTTTGAGATTTGATTTATACACAAACACACACACACACACACACACACACACACACACACACACACACACACACACACACACACACACACACACACACACACACACACACACACACACACACACACACACACACACCTATGAAAGGCTGGTACAGGTTTACTAGCTATGCTCCCTTTTGCCCAGACTATAAGGTAGTTTTCACTGCTGCCAGCCACTACTTATCAGCTACTTTAAGGCTCTTAGCAAATGGTGTCCAGTATTACTGTGCAATGTTACTATTAATCCAAATGGTAGTTTGACCAAGGTCAAGACTATTAGGAGTGGCCTGCACAGTGTCACCAAATAGATATGCAAGTACCCTAATAGCTTAAATATTTCTATATAGACCAGCCACAACTGAAATGTTTAAATATATTTAATAATAAATAATGAAAGAACAAGAAACTACTCTGTAAACAATCATAGTTACTTCAGCATTCAAAATCACAGGAAATATTGAAAACAACATTGCAGGACATTCTTAAATAAACAAAGAAAGCATCTAAGCTACAGTTCACTATATTCCTAACAGTATCTAAGAGAAATTACTGTACCCTTGTTAACTTACTTCCAGAGCCAGGCTGCATTATCAGAATCTCCCAGGAGCATGTGAATAGATATTTTATTTTCTCTTTTGAATAGAGATTCATTGTTTGTTTCTCTGCTGCAGAGGTGATCAAAATCAGCAACATTTTCTGTTCGCCTTTTTCTAATTTTTTTAAAATATTTTCAAAAAAGAATTCAGGACACCTTCCCAATGTATACACACACACACACACACACATGCACACGCGCACACACACACACACACACACACACACACACACACACACACACACACACACACAAAGTACAGTTCAACTTCTCAGTCTGACTATTTAAGGACACTGTCAGTCCCATTTCCCTTTCAAAAACTCTGAATCTATCATTTTTCTCTTTGGCAACAGTTCGTTTCAGACAACTGAGTTCTGAAGATCATTCATCAGGGCTATAAATGGCAATGAGATGGATATTCATCATTGCCAGGAGGTTATTCCTCATCCACCTGACCAGACTCTTTTATTTCCACCTGTCCTTCATTACATACTGTTTCTGGGGTGATAGAACCAGTTACTCCTTCCCAAGTTGGGAAAGGTTTTTGCTCAAGGATGTTTTAATGCTAATGAAAGAAGATGTTTTCAGACCAGTTCTGGATCTGTCTTCTTAGACCTGTGTGTGATAGTGCCTAACTTCAATATGATGCCACTTCCCAGTCTGTTACCTCTTTGTCCTCATTCATGTTTCCTGGTAATGTTTTCATTTAAAAGGTACTTATCAACTCATTATTTTCATCCAGATGTCAGGTGTTTCTTAAGGCTTGTGGGTCTTGATCACTTTATCAGTTGTCTGCTTTACTCTTTAGACCATTAACTGCAGCAAGAGTGTTCACTAACTGGCTAACTCCAGTTATAGCTCACTTCAGGCTACAGGCTATATATTTTCTTTAATCCATATTTAGATGACTTGCTTATCTTTGGAGTGACTTTTTCAAAGTATCAGGAATATTTTACTTGGGTGAGAGATCTCTTACACAAGAAGGGAATAAAAGAGAAAGGTAAGTTGTGTAAAATCTTACCATAACCATGCCTATGGTCCCTCCACTTGTATCCAGACTCCCAGCCAAACTTTTCCTCAAGGGTGTTCTGCACCTAAAACCTCCCAGGAAACCATCTCCTTCTCCATGGGATCTTAGTTATGGGTTAAAAAAACTCACTCTGGCATCCTTTGAACCAGCTGACAAGGCCCCCTTAAAGTTTTGCCACCAGAAAACTGTACAACTAGTAGATTTGACATCGGCCAGAAGGGTGTCAGAGCTTCAAGCCCTTATGGCTACACCCCCTTTTCTGTTGTTTTCATATGGACAGGGTCACCCTTAGGACAAACCCTTCCTTCACTCTCAAGGTGGTCAACTACCTTTTCTTGAATCAGGCTATCCACCTGCCTACCTTCTTCCCTAACCCACAGGGAGATAGTGAGAGTCCTTCATTCCCTAGATGTTCACAGACAACTCAGATTTTATTTGCATAAAATCAGACCTTTTC
The DNA here is from genome assembly GCF_019279795.1 of Protopterus annectens. Taxonomy (NCBI): domain Eukaryota; kingdom Metazoa; phylum Chordata; order Ceratodontiformes; family Protopteridae; genus Protopterus; species Protopterus annectens. The sequence continues at coordinate 989,487,962 of NC_056729.1, forward strand.
GCAAATCAGACCAACTCTTTGTCTCCTTTCAACCCAGGGCTCTGGGGAAAGTGGTGGACAACCAAACAATTTCATCCTGGATTTCCAGGGTTATTTCCTTTTGCTACTCACACCACTGGAAGACCTTGTAAGGCTATGTCAGGGCCCATTCCACAACACCCATGGCCTCTTCTGGAGCCTTTTTTAAAGGCCTAGACACTAATTCCATTCTGGAGGCAGCTACTTGGTCCTATGTTCTGAGGGCTGGGGCATGCAGATGTCACCTTTATGGCCCACGTTCCTGCATCCATGTCAGATGTCCAATTCACCAAGAGGGACTGAACATTTCTGGAAACCTGGCCAGACAACCTGATCGGAAGAAGGGTAAACCCACTAGTAGAATACTGCAACATTGGAATAGAAGGACATCATTCAAAAGTCAGTATTTGGCTCCTCCATACAGGATTGTGTTCCTCGGTTGTCATTTGGACACCTCTGTTCAAAGAGATTTTCTTCCACAGGAAAAAAAGGATGTATATCTAGATCTAGATCTGTTTCTAAGGTTTTCCACCCAGACTTCTGTCACTGAGAGGGAATACATCAGGTTTATGGGTCTCATGGCATCGATGATTCCCATGATAACCCTGGTAAGACTCCATATGAGGTATCTGAAGTCTCTTTGGCCCCACCATCAACATCCCTTGTCTTTTCAAATCTCTGTGCTGGGAATTGTCAATAGAAAATGAATTGGTGGAAATAGCAAATATCTCTAAATTCTGTTCTTCCTTTATCACTTTCTAATCCAAAGCAGTCAGTCATCACAGAAGTCTTGGACTTGCTTGAAGAGCAGTTTCAAGAGGAATAATAATGCAAGTTTTGTGGGACACCTAGGACAGATGCAGGCAGTAAGTTTCCTCATAGAATGGATCTACTCACATAAGATCAGGCATGTTTGATACACCCCAGCTCAATCAACTTCAGCTCACTGAATGATAGGGTCTTATTTTCCTTTAAGCACTTGTTTTCTGTGAAAGTGCTGCAGGAAGCAATGAAGGCAAGAATGTCTGCAACTAGAAAATCATATATTATTAAATGGAAAAGGTTTTCTAGTTGGTGCCAATAACAACATAACCAACACCCATTCAGGGCTAGTTCTCTGGTTTTACAATATTTGTTACTTTCCTTTGGCCTTTCTTACTCCTCCATCAAGGTTCATTTATTGGCAATTTCAGCATGACTGCCTATGGATCCTCTTCTTTCAAGACTTTGTCATGTTAAAATGTTTTTTAAGCATTTTTTTTACTTAATAGGGTCTCAGGAAAATAGCAGATCCTTCTTGGAATCTTAATTTTGTGCTGGAGAAGTTAACACTTGCTCCATATGGAGCAACTAATCTGGTTGACTTGAGGTTATTAACATGGAAAACAGTTTTACTGATTAGTAGCAGGTTAACTGCCTTTGTGGGCCATTTTTAAGTCTAGCCAATTACCCTGTGTGAGAATCAAACCCGGCACCTTTGGTTTATAAGGCAAATACCTTAATCATTATGCCAACCTCCCACCATTGCCATCTCTGCAGGAGGAGTATCTGAGTCTTGAGTTCTTATGTTGAGTTGGCCTATCTCATTTTCCACAGAGACAGTGTTTCTTTGAGAACTACTCTGATTTAATGTTCTTAGTGGTGTCTGAGTTTACTTTAAGCAAACCTATCCATTCCTGCATTTTCTTTACTAATCTTAAAAATGACTGCTTAAAAACAAAAAAACAGTGCAGCAACAGATGAAACAACCAGACCATTATTATATGTTAAGCGTTTTTTGTTTGCATAGAATATCGAACTTCATCAGAGTTCAAACTTCATCTGATGAAGTTTGATATTCTATGCAAACGAAAAGCGCTTAACATGTAATAAAGGTCTGGTTGTTTCCTCCATTGCCACACTGTTTTTTTTTTTTGTTTGTTTTTAAGCAGTCTGTTTATTTGTCATTTTCCCTGATCTTAAAAATGAGGGAGAAAAGATTTTCCATACCCTGATGTCCACTGATGACTCATGTACTGTCTTTAGCCATTCACTCATTTTCTTTGCTGATCTTAAAATAAGGAAAAAAGGATACTCCATAATTTGGATGTCCATTGACAACTCAGGGAGTATCTTGACAGAACTAAATCTTTCAGATCTTCAAATGTATTTTTCTTTTATTGTGAAGGTAAGACAAATGGACAACCTGTGTCAATACAGACAGGTTCCAAATGGTTTTCTAAGGCTATTATCTGTTTTTATACTAACCACAATATTTTTCCAGACAGGGTCAAGGTCTTGGCTTCATCTATGGCTTTTTAGAAAGGGTTGGATTCTAGAAGTGTTCTGTAAGCACTATAAGCTTCATTCCTTGTCTAGGTCTACATCAGGCTTCGCAAGGGCTATTCTCCAGGGGCTGCTGGACTCTTCTCCTTCCAGCTCCCAAATGTAGCAAACTTGGGTAATCTTACTCATATAGCTAAAGCTACTGCAGCAGTGATCAATATGATGAACATAGTACAACTGTGTTAGTAAACTCACCATAACAGTATATGTTCAAATTATTACTGCTGCAGCAGCCGCTCCCTCTTTCCATCCCCTTATTTATTTATGTATGTATTTTTTTTTTTTTTTTTTTATCTGTTCATTTGTTTGTTTGCCTTGTTGTTTATGCCAGGGTGTGGTTGTTTATTTTTTGTTTTTCCTAGCATTGTACTTTCAGGTCTCAGCCTCCCTCTGTCTGTTGACAGGAATGCTCTAAAGGGCTTAGCACTCAAACTTGTCTTTTAGTCAGATCAGCTCAAGCTGCCTGAAAGTTTGGGTATATAGAAGGTGCCCTGAAGCTTTGGAAGCTGGCCTGACATTGTATCCTCGGCAGGATATAACCCATATAGCTAAGACTACTGCAGCAGTGATGAAGTGATCACTTGAACATATGCTGCAATGGTAAGTTTGCTTACACAACTTTTTGACAGTTTTCATATATTTCCTTTTTTTTTTCTTTTTCCATTTTTTGGTAAATAGGGGCTAAATAAAATGATTACATTGAAGCAGAACCATGCTAGGAATATTTTCTAGCTGCATTACTCACAGACTCTTTTGCTTCTCTTTTCTAACTGCAAGACATGCTTTTTTTTAAGTCAGAAGCATGTAACAAGTATATTTTTGTTATAGATAGCTGTGAAGAGTAATTTGATAATAATGTAATCTTGAGTATTGTTAGACACCAACATTTCCTGACCTCAAATAGTAGCTATAAGCTCAGGGTTAAAAAAGCTGGTTGATGCTACCTGTTAATGCACATGTTAAGCATGCATGTTTTGTATAAAATGACCTTAATTTAACTCAGTGGTTTCAATGGATAAAGCATAACTGATAAAGTCCTTTTTATGATGAAAGAACTTACTGCAACGTTATCTCAAACTTAAGTAATAAATCACAGAACTAGAAAAACTGACATTTCTTAGACACTCCCATAACAGAACAATTTCCTGTTTAACCTAGTCATATAAGACAGGATAACTTGGGTTACAAATAACAAAGAAATAATAAACAAAGGCAATAAACAAGAAAGAAACATGCTGTTGCATGGACATGTGACAATAATAAAATACAAGCTACACAATCACAAATAGATTACTTTCTGTTAAAGTTATTGCTATTGTAGTTGTTGAAGTGCCATTTTGCAATATATTGCAGTCATACATGAATACACTTTGTTAGTGGTCACTGGTAAAATGTAATGTGCTGCTATCTGGGTATATGAAATCATTTACATTTGCAGTTTAAGCAAACAGTCCATAGAAAACCATTCACAAGGAAAGTACAGCTGTGACAAATATTTTCTTTGCCTCTATCTATATTTGTTTAATCTTTCACAAGTGATGTACTGTAGTGCTGTGGGTGTATAAAGAAGAGTTGAAGGTTCACTAATAAGGTGGTTTTGACATTCTGTTCATCTACTCAGTGGAATCCTTCAACACCAGGTCAGCATCATATCAAAGTTTTAAATCTTCATCAGAGAAATATTAAATGTTGCTGGAAGTGAAAGATGATTAGAAATGAGTGATCAAAATGTCAAAACCAACACAATAGTTTTGGTGCCTGCCATCGCTAGGGGTCACAATGCATGGCAATAAATTACCCTGGAGACAGCTTTGTTGACAACAGTTCAGAATGAGATACATATACAGGATGCAGATGAAGGTGTCTGGTATAGGTATGTATACGGCACTGTGAGAACTGAATGTGTCCTTTCTTTTGTTTTAGTATCATGTTTGGCATGTTTTTCAGTGTGGGCTGCAAATTACATACAAAAAAGACAGTTTCATAGATTAGTGATCTCTCTGTAGGTTCATAAGTGATTACTGGGCTAACAACTCCAGGGGGCTTTTTAAGCTTGGGTATCAGTGGACACAAGCATTTACAGGCTTCCTCTGTCTAATACAGATATAGGTACCAGACCAGAGGTAGGTTTTTGATTCCCCATTGAATTGGGTTAGGGAAGAACTCTGTTTCACATGGATGGGAAGCCTGTTCCAGAGATGGGGTAATTTCTGAAATACATTCCTGTCCCTCCAACATATCCTATTCATGCTGCAGATGAGGTTTAGGTCCCTATATTGTTTTACTGATGTGAAACAGGACTATCAAAGCCATAGAAAGGAAACTGTTACATGAAGTGTAATATGTTCTCTGATGTATGCAGTTGAGTAATAAATTCCTATCAAAATAAAATATAATTTTAAAAAACTCTGTATTCCTAATTTTAAAAGTAATGTCTGCATATTTTAGTTCTGGGTTCAGCCAAATGACCCATCTCAAGAGCAAACATAGTTACTTTGTTCAAACTGCAACAATGATTTAAAAACAGCACTGCTTACCATAAGACATCTCATGCACCACATATATTTATTGCATTCTTCCTCCCATTTCTACTGCTGTATAATGTCTAAACAAGGTGCTAATTAATGTTAAATTGTAATGAAAGAATGTTTGAACAAGTAGCAACCTAGCAGCTCCTGTTAAGACTCAGCTTTTTATTTATTTTTAACATAACCACTGCTGAGGAAGGAAATGGGATGAATTTTTTGCATTACTGTCTTACCAGAAGCAGTTACAACTTGTGCAAGACAGTAGGCAAAAATAAACAGTACTGCATCTGTACTGACGGAAGTTATGAAGAGCACTTTTACTGAAAATAAAATAGTATATATATATATATATATATATATATATATATATATATATATATATATTTCATATAAGCACACATTTGGCTTAGGAAAATGGATCTAAATGTGAAGAAAACCCAGTGTGGATAGATTTATGAAGCCATTTATAGCTAAAAGCTATTTTCGGCAATATGGCCAACGTGCGATCCAGGAACGAGCTCCTGGGACGTGCATGTGAGCTCTTAGACTAATCCTGCATGGACTGAGCTCCTGTATGCAAATTACCCTCATTTGCAGGTGAAAACCATGTAAATGAGGGTAATATGTGATCCAGGAAGCCGGCAGCTGTCAGTGCAGGATGAGTGTGGTGTGCAGAAATGTACTCGGTTAGTAACCGAGTACATTTCTGCAAACTACAAAACGGAGCTATGACAGCTCCAAATAAAGGCTGCATATCATTGATGAAACAAGCCAATGGCCAAGTAGAAGGCCATTGTCATTGCAAAATGTGTAAATAATAAAAAAAATACTTTTATTTTTTTTTCGCTGATCTTGCCTGTTTAAGCATAGAGTAGCAGCGCGCAAACAGGATCGGGGGGAAAATAATAAAACAAACTTAAAATAAGCATTCTAATTAAAAGCAGTATTCTGCCATGCAAGTCAATGGCAGGCATAAGACAACCAGGCCAGTGAGTAATGGTTGCTGAGGGGGGAGGCTCAGTGTGGGACATGTAACTATGCATTAGCAGGCAATCCTATGCAAATGAGGGGAAGGATAGTCAATCCCAGATTTCCCAAGGGTGTGAGGCAGGTCCCAAGAGTGTAAGAGTATAAATAGCTGGGTGCAAGACTAAGATATAGATGACATCATGGGGGGGTGTCAGGCATACTGTAAGTGGACCTGAACCCTGTGGCTCGGGATTGCTTCTTGCTTAGCACAACTAAGCTAGGGGTGTGTCTAAACCTGCCTAGCACTCTTTGCAAAGTGTAAGCAGGTGTGCACGCCGCTCACTGGGTTTCACAGAAAGAAAAAGGAAGTTAAACCAGGAAATAGCAGCTCTGTGCACATTTGAGCACTCCATTTGCGCGGCACGCACACCGGCTTAAACAGGGAGGCAATGGAAAGGGACAACAGCAGTAGGAAGGTAACCAAGGAGAACTAGCTTAGCTGACAGGTGAAATGTATCAGAATCAGCCTATTACACCGGCAGTAGACCAGCCCAGTCCATCACACTACTATAAACTATGCAAACACCTTTCCCCCTTGTTTTTCCCTAAAAACTCTGCACCACTGGTGTATATAAATGGGGAAATTTTACAAAACGAAAGCAAGAGAAAAAATGTAAGGGGCTGCTTTTGCTATCATAAACCAGCATGTGCAAGAGGCTGAGGGTGGTGAGGATGTGAATGCTGCTGAGCAACCCACAGTGAGGAGACGGAGAAGAGTGTACAGACCCAGGGTAACCTACCAAGGGCTACATGCACTGGAGATAGTGGAGCACTATAGGGTGGACAGGGACCTCCTAAAACAAATTGTTGAGCTGTGCCGGCCACGCCTCACACACAGAACTAACAGAGCGGAACCCATCCCAGTGGATACCAAGGTATGTGTAGGGCCTAAGAATACTAGCTACAGGTACCTTCCAAATGCCAACTGGGGATATGATGGGGATTTCATAGGCATCAGCATCCAGGGTACTCCACCAGTTCCTGGATGCCATGTCAACACATGTTGGTAAGCACGTATATTTCCTCATCACCCGTGAGGTATTGGCCAGCAATATGCATCTCTTCCACCAAATAGCAGAATACCCTGAGGTAGTGGGTGCAATAGACTACACGCACATATGCATTAAAGCACCACCTTGTGAGCAGGGTAGGGTCTACATCAACTGCAAAGGCTTCCCCTCCATCAACTGCCAGGTCATGTGTGATGCCCAGGGCATAATAATGAATGTGTGTGCTGGCTGCCCTGGAATCTACCACGATTCCCACATCTGGCATCTGACACAGCTGTACCAGACATTTGCCAGTGGAGACATCCCACATGGTCACCTAGTGGGGGATGCTGGATACGCACTGGAGCCATGGCTGATGACACCTATCAGAAATGCACACACACGTGAACAAGAACTCCATAATGAGGCACACACACAAACACGAGTCATAATAGAACATGTGTTTAGGATGCTCAAGTCATGGTACCGGTGCCTGGAACACATCTGGTGGAGCCTTGCAGTACTCACCAACTACATGTACTCAGATTTTCCTTGTATGTGCCATGCTACACAATATGATCCTGTGGGAACAGCTGCAGCAGGAACAGCATGGGGCAGGGCCACACAGCCCCCCCACAGTTGCCAAGGCCTGCACAGGTACAGAGTGACTCAGAGGAGGAACAACCTGAGCCTGCCCCAGTAGGCAGAAGTAAGCGTTCCCAGTATGCCCTGGCTTTGGCAAAGAGGCAATGCATAACACACGCACTGACACAGTAGGGACTCAGGGAATGACACCTCTCTCTGACTCGCACATGCAGTAAAAGTGATGCCAACCATGACACTACCTGTGCTCAACCATGTATAGGGAGTGGACTATGTGCATCCGACATAGGCAGCCCTGCAGCACCACCCTCAATACTGGGACATCCACAAGGTAAGTGACACACACATGCCAGTTGGGGGGGGGGGGTCATATACACAACAACAGTTACAGCCAGCAGGATAGGTGTAGACAAACACAAACAAATGCTGTACTATGGTCTCTGAATGAGCCCTATGGGTAAACCCTCCCCCAGGCCTACACAGACAGACTACAGCAGACCAGACAGTTGGATGTAAGTTGTGATGGCTAGGAAGTCAGAAACTAATATGTAGGTAGTTAAAGCTAAGATCTGTAGTACAATGGTATGCCTCTAGCCAGCAGGATAGGTAAGACTACAGACTGGAATGGAGTACCTGACATACCAGTACAGTCCTAGCAAATGTGTAAAAGTGTCAGGTGTGCCCCCCCATCCTACTTACACTTATAGCAACAGTCAGGTGTGCCCCCCTTACTCCTGTGCAGAAATGTAGAAACAGTCAGATGTCCCCCCCCGCTATGCAGAAATGTAGCAACAGGCAATGCCAAATGACCAATGTATACCCTGCAGACACAGCACGCTACCTGTCGGTGTACAACACAGAAGTCAGCACCGCAGTATAAACTACCTGGACTTGATCCACACATGCAATATAGATGGCCATACTGGGCATGCTCACACACGTAGGAGGAATGAAGGCAATGTCAGTCAACAACATACTGAAAAGTCATACTGGGCATGCTCACACACAAACACATGAAGGCCATGTCTGCAAACACCAGTGGACCAGACATATCTGGCAGTCACAGTTCATAGTGCAGACACATGTCAGTATGCACCACTCCTGCCTTGCACATACAGTGGATAGGAATACAGACATATATGTAAGGATAACACACTATAATAAGCCAAAGGTAGACGGACATAGATGTGTGGAAGAGGGTGACCATGACAAGGAGCTATTCAGGCCTGTCCCACCCAGCACACAGCCAAAGGGCCCCAAACACATGAGGTGCAGATGTCCCTCACTGCAGATACTAGCCACCAGTATCTGTCAGCATGACAGACTATGTGGTGCATGTGCCAGCTGTGCAACATGATTGTACAAGGAAGTAGTCACCTAGTAGCTGTATACACGTACCTGTGACATATGACTCCATGTGTGCCCACATGTGGCATGTCAACCCCTACATGAATGGGTTACGGCCTATGCACACATCGCCCTCCCCACAGCAGTATTATGACAAGCCTGCTGAGGTCATCCAATGTGAAATACAACTTTGGGAGATCTGTCACTCAATATTCTCCATGGTGTATCCCATAACTGCGTATTGCTGTAGTGATAACCTAGTTAGATAGTAGTTCTATCCCCAGACTTGGCAACTGTGTTTGTGTGCGGTTTCTAACTGTACAGAGAGAAATGCTTTTTAGGCTACTCACACTCCGTACAATTCATATACTCAACTTTGGCAAGGCTGCTGATGTCACTCACCTAGAAATACACCTCTTGGAAAATAATATCCCAGTAATCTCTGTAGTGAGTCCTGTAACTGTGTAATGCAATAAAGTCATTAGGTAGATGTTCTAAACCCAGACAGGGCAACTGTGTGTGTTTGCTTGTGAATTTGTGTGTGTCTGACTGAGTAGAGAGCAATGCTTTTTAGCCTACTCACACTCTGTACAATTCATATACTCAACATTGGTAAGGCTACTGATGTCACTCACCTAGAAATACACCTCTGGGAAAGTCATATGCCAGTAATTTCTGTAGTGCATCCTGTAACTGCGTACTGCTATAGTGCAAGAAAATCATTAGGTAGGTGTTCTAACCCCAGACCTCGCAAGTTTGTGTGTGAATCTGTGTATGTGTGTGTCTGACTGAGTAGAGCGCAATGCTTTTTAAGCTACTCACACTCTGTACAATGCATATACTCAACATTGGCAAGACTGCTGATGTCACTCACCTAGAAAATACACCTCTGGGAAAGTCACAGCCCAGTAATCTCTGTAGCATGGCCTATAACTGCGTACTGCTGTAATGTGAGAAGATTGTTAGGTAGGTGTTCTAACCCCAGACCTGCCAAGCTTGTGTGTAGGTCTGATGGAGTAGAGATCAATGCTTTTCAGGCTACTCACAATCTGTACAATTCATATACTCAACTTTGGCAAGGCTGCTGATGTCACTCACCTAAAAATACACCTCTGGGAAAACCATAGCCCATTAATCTCTGTAGCACGTCCTGTAACTGTGTACTGTTGTAGTGTGATTTAAAACTGTGGTAGGGTTCCATCTCCACCCATGGCAGTTGTGGATGTTTTGTGTGTGTCTCACTGTCTGTGTAGGAAACAATGCATTTTAGGCTAGTCACTTGCAGTACAGTTGAAATGCCCTACTTTGGTAAGTCTGCTGATGTCATTCATTGTGAAATACACCTTTGGGGAAATATTTCTTTAGTAATCCCTGTGGTGTGTCCTATAACAGCACCATGCTGTATTGTGACATAGACCTCTGTCAGGGAATCTATACCCACATATGTCAGTTGTGGATGCTTTGTGTGTGTCTCACTGTCTGTGTCGGGAGCAATGGATTTTAGACTAGTCACTTGCAGTACAGAAGAAATGCCCTACTTTGGTAATCCTGCTGATGTCATTGATTGTGAAATACACTTTTGGGGAAAATATACTCCAGTAATATCCATGGCACATACTATAACTGCACAGTGCTGTGGTGTAATAAACTAATTAGGTAGGGGTTCTACTCTCAGACATGACAGGTGTGTGTTTGTAACTCGTATTATGTGTAGAGATGGGTGTGACATCTGCTGAGGGGGTTTTGCTTATTTCTTTTATGGTGGCTCTACTATATACCACAATGTCAACCATACAGGGATAACATATGTAAATTAGCTGAGAGGCTGGGGTGCAAAGCCATACCCATACATGTGACATCAAGACCAACCAATCACAGTTAGCAACCCCACTATTACCCGAAGCACACACTCAACCCATGTGTCATACGCACACACATGCCCAGGCAACAGCCAATATGTGGGTAGTGCACTGCATATTGACCACTGATAGTAACTATGCAGTAATAGCAGTGGGCTACAGAGGGCATGTCACCATGCCCATCTGTTCAATATGCACGTACATGCAGACAGTGCACCTCCACCATGTTCCCCAATGGACACCTGCACCACCTGTGGTGCCTTCACATGTGACTCACAATGGCCATACCATGCCTGACAACATGCCCTGCATAGACAGATGACACTGACATCAGGGAATGCTGTTAGCATGCTATCAATGTAGGTGCAGAGTAAACATGCTGCCCATTACCAGTTCCTGCCACAGGTGGGCAAGACTGGCACATCTGATTATAATCTGTGTTCACAACATGGGCCGGACACCCCAGTTACAGTTTCACATGTCACTGTACATGCATGTGGGAGGTGTGCACATCCCAGACACCATCCATGTCATGGTCTAAGGAACACATACATGGCATGTGATGTACAGCATTGGCCACACACAATAGTCACCCAAGTGACTGGATGGGGGATGCAATACCCACCTGTGTGGGCAAATGTAGAAACTACAGGCCTGAGCCGCAATGCAGATAATTGTCATTTGGCCTGATGCCAAGGTATACCCATCGCCTACCCTTGTACAGCCTGCTGGCACAGTTGACCACCACACACACCCATGCTGGCATGCACCCATGCATGTCAGAACTGTCACCCTGTGTGTTCGTGTGTGTGTGTTGTATGGTGCGTATTTCCACATCCACACTCACTACAACCCCCCAGGGCATACTGAAACATGCTGTCTGATGTCTGACACCTCCTGATACTCTTTGTCCATACGACCTCCGTATGACCCATGTGGTGCATGTGATACCTGCACATTGATGTGCTGTGGCAATCCCACTAGTGATGAATGCACTCCTGGCCCTGCCAAGTGTGTCTGTGTGTGTGCGTCCCAGTGTGAGTGTGCGTGTATTGACGCTGGCACCTGTTCATGCAGACAGGCACGTGTATGTCACCTACCGTATCCCTGTTGCAGATGTCACTCACCATCACATATATGTTCTGAGTGCTCCACATCAGGTAACCCATGTGGTGCATCTAATAACTGCATCAAACTGTGATAACACTACATAGTTGTCGGGGGTTTGATATCTTGTGCTGTTAGGTGTGTGACACAAACATGCTTCAGTTTTACTCTCCTACCCCTCCCTGACATGTATTTGCCTCTGGCTGCCTCCTCCACTCCCTCTCTGGTGGATGTGGAGGCACAGACCTGCCTTGCTTAGGCAGCAGCATGTGTATTTTAAGTGATGCTCATGATCAGCTGATGGCCTCTGCATGAATTGCAGCCCTCCCCTAGCTGATTGCTTGTGGAACAGCTGTGATAACATTCCCATAGCCAATTGCATAGAGACACACTCCAGTACCTAGCAACATCATGGTGGTGTTGGCCCTTTTCAGTCACTGTGAGCAGGAACTAGATCTGTTGTTTGGCAAGAAGCATCTCAGATGGATTGGTTATTTGCCTCTAACAACATACACTGTGGAAAGAGGCCAACAAACAGGAGGGGGATGTGCCTGACCTGACTACAGACTGTAAGTTCTACTATACTGCATTTGGAGTAATGTTGTTTTAACAGTGTTTGTTTGGATATGCCTGTCGTACATGTTGCAATACCTGCCATGTCAGTTCCATGTATATGAGGAATCCCCATCTGCAGGGTCATGTGCAGACTGGGCAGTGTTATGCCTTTGGTTTCATGTGTTAGCCACAGTGCATCTATCTGTGGAATGCAGAAGCTAGTGTGAAGATTGCAGTCTGTAGATGGTGAAGGCCGTGACAGTTACTGACGTCATATCCCTCATAGGACATATGTTGCAACAAACCCTGTTACAATGGAAACTATATGAGGTTATCACAGCAACATGTCTATACTGGCCCTGTGTATGTGCTGTGAGCTACACCTCTGTCATTCTCTGTACATATGGCGTGCATGAAGTGGTGCATATGTGCTGCACACCATAAATAGTGTCATCATAGCTGATAACAAGACATTGATATCTCAGATTGCTACACGTCATGTACAGTAGGGGTTATATTTCATGACATAAGCTAGACATTTCATGGATGTTTGTACAGTACTGAGGTCTGTGTAGTTATGGTGAATGTTGGCAGTGTGTGAATTGTCAATATTTACTTTAGCCTGTGTACAGACTGTGGTAGATGTCATTGTTCTAGCTCCCCTTCTATCAGATGTTACATACTGCCCCACTGTATGGTACTGTTTTGCCATACATGTTTGTAGAACCATACACACACATGTCCCATACCACAGACAGCCATCAGACCAAACTGTGTAGCAGCCCAGTATATGTAGGGTCATTCTGGGAGTGGCACATATGAGCACGGTGTAGAACAGATAGCCCATATACTGTAATATTATGCTAGCTTACCATATGTGGCTGTGTTCACATTGGTTGTGGTTATGCACTGTCACACAGGTGTATCTTACCCTGTGCTGTGACATGGCTGTTGAGCCTGCTATATATGCAGGTACATGTGCATTCCCCCATACCAGATGTAAGCCAGTGTTGAGCTAGTCTGCCTGTAGCCTGCACAGTGCATTGTTACATGCCTAGCAGCTTAGTGTACTTATCCAGTGGGATGTCATGTGCAGATACTTGCCAAATGTACAGCTGCTGGGCCTCCCATAAAACTCATGTATGTCAGACAGAGCAGTGGGATGCTGTACAGATGTATGTCAATATCTAGTGTGTATTATGTATCCATGGCACCCCTGTACCAGCAGTCATTATGTGTCAGGCCAGACAGGAGTGTGTGAATCCAACACCTATGGTGCCAAATGTATACCAGTCATTATGTGTTATACCCATCTATATGGCTGTCTACATACATATTGTCAGGCCTGGTACACATGTTGTGCACTAAGGGATTATGTGTATACCTCTGGACTGTACAGGGTGTGTCCGAAGTTCCACATATAGTTGCCAAAATGTCTGCTGCACTCCACAGGGGCATTACATGCTAGCAGCGGTACTTTTCAATGATTTCCTTAGGATGTCTGTCAATAGCCAATGGCACACATGTTATAAGCAGATGTCACCTTCCACACACACCATGTCTGTGAAGACAACCCCAATGACAGTAGCAACAGTCTATTAATATACCTGCTATATATACCTGGCATCCCCTTGCACTACGACTTTGGGACCATAGGGGCTGGGGTAGGGCTACACTCCATGTCCAGGACATATGGTGGAAATATATGTACATATACTTATCCAGATAGCCATATATATATATATATATATATATATATATATATATATATATATATATATATAATTACACATGTGTGCTACTTCCAATTACCACTGCCATGGCAACCACCCACTATAAATCCCTACAGCATGTGGGCATGGTCCCTTTACATTGCCTGTATGATGGACATCCTTCCTGTTTGTGGGCATCAGTGTTACAGACAGCAGGTAGCAATGCATCTTACAGGAGAACCTGCACACTCAGAGTGGCCACATCTTTGTAGGAGAATCATCAACTACAGACAGACTGTGAGTAGAAGTGTGTTATGCTTTGCATAGAACTGGTGTTACAGAGTGCGTATGTGAGTACATACTAGTGTAGGTTGGAATGCAGTCTGTCTGCATAGCTCGCTACTGTGGTACTATCCTCTTGCTGGACAGAGGTATGCCTATCATGTGTTGTCCGTCCATCACACAGGTCCTGTGTCAGATATTACACTGGCAGTGTGTGTGTTGTGTGCTATCAGTACATGGCTACATCCATTTCTATTTCTAACCTCAATTCCCTGACTAAGGGTATGTTGCAGACTATCCTGTAACACCAGCACCTTGCTTAGAGTATGGCAACAGTGTTCCACATATTGTGTTCCAGCCTCTGTCTTCCATCTACATACCAAGCTTTGCACATATGTCATGCTGTTGGGGGTTGTTCTGTAGTGGGCTGTGAGTATATCGCACTGCCATTGCTGCCATTAGTCCACTGCTGTTGTATCCCCCACACATACAGTGGGCCTGGGCCTAGTTGAAGATCCTCCTACAAATATGTAGCCACTCTGAGTGTGCAGGTTCTCCTGTAAGATGCATTGCTACCTGCTGTCTGTAACACTGATGCCCACAAACAGGAAGGATGCCCATCATACAGGCAATGTAAAGGGACCACACCCACATGCTGTAGGGAATATAGTGGGTGGTTGCCATGGCAGTGGTAATTGGAAGTAGTACACATGTGTAATTATATATATATATATATATATATATATATTTATATATATATATATATTTATATATATATATATATATATATATATATATATATATATATATATATATATGGCTATCTGGATAAGTATATGTACATATATTTCCACCATATGTCCTGGACATGGAGTGTAGCCCTACCCCAGCCCCTATAGTCCCAAAGTCATAGTACACCTACACATCACTTGTGCCCTTATGCACTGCAGAGACCAGTGTATGTAACAGTGGTATATGGACCTGTATTACTGAGTCTAGGTGGGGCGCACCATAAATGACCTAGGCTGTTACAAAATGTGGGGGTACCAGGGTTGAGCTGCCACAAGGTATCTGGCTGTACAGTACCGTATACTTCACCTATATTGACATTACTTAGATGAACTGGGGTACTGCAAGCCTACTGCCTCCTGCCATGCAGACTATTCTGTTTGTTATGCCTTGTTATGTACCGGTTACAACCCATTTGATCACAAAACGTCTTTACCTCCTACGCAGTTTGTACAGAGTGAAGATAGAGAATGCTGAACTACCCACCTGCAGTACATCCTGTTGATTGTGTGGTATCCTGTGGCCCAGTCTGTCTTCACTATTGTACATTTTGAAGGGCTAGGCCTGGACAGCAACAGTTGTGAACCGTTTCAGACTACTGTATTACTGCAACTGTTTCACAGTTGCAGTACTCTGTTTATATTGTTTATATACAGTTGCAGTACTCTGTTTATAAGGTTGTCATTATCTGAACAGCTACATGACATGGCATATAGAACTGTTATAGTACACAATTAAAGGATTCCCATTTCTGCAAACTTGTGTGTGGTGTCTTTCTTATGACCTTTCTATGGGTATAAGTTGCAGGCAATGATTGACATTAGTATGTGTGGCCCATACAGTGTCCATTTGTTCAGGTATTAACTGTAGGCATAGTGGCTATTCCATATTGTGTGCACCTTTTACATATGTATCTTACTATACATATATGTACGTGTTTATGTGTAGTCACATGTATAATATATATATAAATATATATATATATATATATAGATATATATATAGATATATATATATATATATATATATATATATATATATATATATATATATATATATATATATATATATATATATATATATATATATATATATATATATATAGATATATATATAGATATATATGTATACCTGTATCAGTATATCTGTGTCTGTGTATCTGTATCCTGGAGATGTTGATTGCATCCACATATTACAGTCCTATGGGAGGCAGACTGTACTTGAAAGTGTATTGCAGGGCGCATGTGTTTGGCTGTGGGGGGATGCCTATTGCATAAGGCATAGTGTGTGGGGCCTCTCAACCCCATTAGCGGTGCATGTGGACATATGTGTATTTGTTAATCTGCAATTGCTATCTATAGATGTATGGCCATATATACCTATACATATATATATATATATATATATATATATATAGATATATATACATATATATATATATATATATATATATATATATATATATATATATATCTGCTAACAGATATATAACTATGTCTGTATATACCTGCATAGATATATATCTGCATACACATATGTAACATGCTGTATATATGTAGACATATAGGTGTCGACACATATATGTGTCGCTTTAGGCATATGCATGTATATATGTGCATATATAGTGATATATATGTATACAGAGTTAGTAAAACAAAATATATATTTATATATGTATATATATATATATATATATATATATATATATATATATATATATATATATATATATATATATATATGCACACATATATGGATATGTTGTATCTGTTAAGATTTTAATATAGTTACACACATAGACATCTAGATGTTGCTATACATTCTCTGTACTGTTGCATGACAGGACTGGATGATATGTTTCTGAAAACATTGCATTTTTGTGTATCTGTCATGGCTTAGTGGTACATCACTTTGTCTAGGATGTGCAGGGTCCTTGGTTTGAGCCATGCAAGATCTGTTTATTTTGTTGTTGGGCAGAACAAGGCCCGTTGGATACAGAGTGATTAAAGCACTTTAAAGGAGTTGTAAGCAGGTTTGTGTGGGTTTGCGTGGAGCTAAGCACTGCCTACAAAGGTTAAGCAATTTAGAAGCTGAGTGTATGAAAACGTAACCGGAGGTTAGCAGTGCTTATCATTGCATAAACACACACAAACCTACTTACAACTGCTTTAAAGTGCCTTAATCACTCTGTATCCAACAGGCTGTGTTCTGCCCAACAACAAAATAAACAGCTCCTGCAAGGCTCAAAACCAGGACTCTGCACACCATACACAAAGTGATTTACAAATAAGCCATGGCAGATATGCATAATCATGATGTTTGCACTTACATATCATCCATCCCAGGTATACAACACTACAGGGAATGTATTCCACCATGTAGATGTATTTGTGTGTGTGTGTGTGTGTGTGTGTGTGTGTGTGTGTGCATGTATATATATATATATATATATATATATATATATATATATATATATATATATATATATATTCATCTTTAAATGGCTATAACATATTTATTTATGTAGATATAACTATATATATATATATATATATATATATATATATATATATATGCCAATATATACATATATACATAGATACATTGATACGCATACATCTCTAGATATATACGTATACATCCATATGCCCACATATATACAGCCCTAAAAATGCATATATGTAAGCATATATATGGTTCACCTTTCAAAAGGAGAAGTTCATGTCTCCAAAAGCTGGAAGGCCAAAAGTATGTTTTCAACATTGCACAATCTTGCAATTAATGCATTGAATGTGCAATGAGCGAATGTCACTATGCATTCGCTCATTGCAGATTTGGCAATTTGGGTGCAGATGCACTATAGTGGGGATGGGGAACAATTGCTTATTCCCACTGTAGTGCAAACTCAGTGTTAGTATATCACAGTAGGGGGGTTATGGGGGGCCCAGAACCCAGATGGGGGGTGCAGGGGGGCTTGCCCTCTGCATTACGATATGTATTCCAACTTGCAGTTCGAGAATCAGCGAAGCTGCCTTTAGATTTGCTGTGTTTTGAACTGTGGTGCAATTAAAAATTACAGACTGGTCCTTTTGGTTTGCAGAAAGGGCCGTTCGAAGAAATGATTGTCTCCCTTTGAAAGGTAAACACATATATATCTATATAGGTATATATATCGACATAACTCTGTAGATGAAACTGGGAATATAACCACAACAAATATGTCCACATGCACCATTGATGGGTTTGAGAGACCCAAATAATATACATCTGGCATGGATAGGTAACCCCCCCACAGCCAAAAATGTCTGGCCTGCAATACACTACCAACCTTAGCAGATCCTATAACCAGGACCCTACTCGACAAGGGTAGTATATGTTAACAATACTCCATCTCACCTGTAGGATGTCAGGCTGGCATTACTAACATATCATGCAGTACAGTCAAGTGAAGTGTCATGCTTGGGGGAAACCCCTGGGCAGGCGCAGTAAGTAGCTGGCATCCCTCATACGATCCAATAGTCCTACACCTGACAATGGATTCACCAATGTCGGCAAGGTGACCACAAATCCACCATGTCATCTGGGAACTACCACCCAGTAGCCTGATGACCCTGGTCTGCAGGGACATGGAACATATCAACAATGAACCCATGGATAATGTCACTGGTAATCTTAACACACGGAACCCCGCCAATGCTGGACTTGTCAAAGGCAGAGAATACAAATTGAACCTGGTATACCTCCTTGATGCAATCATGACAGGTGTAGATGAGGGTTAGGAGGTGCACAATGCCTATGTAGATCATAGCAGGCTTTTGTACACCATCCCACATGTAGGAATGTGAGTAGTTGTTAAGGGATCTACCTTTGTTCACAGAATATGTTTCCACCAGGACTGCTTGGCAAATGCCAACATTCCACAGGTGCCATCCCATGGACATACAGTCCTTCACAGGTCATAGATGTGTTAATGCCCCCCTCCACACTATAGAGGTGTGCAGCACTACTGGGGTTGCTATAACTCACTGAGTGTGGCTGTTGTGGACACATCCACCATCATTGCAGTTATTGTTGTGTCTATCCCCCCACATAGTTGTCTGTAATACTGTACAATGTATGTAATCAGGTTGTTAGTTGTTGTTTACACCATTCACAGTAGTTGAGCACCTCACACCCTCCTAAGAGCAGGGCTATGCCACCGGCATTGGCACACTCATGTTACTGAGGGGAGGATCGCAGTAGAGTGGGGAAAGGGACATACACTTTGCTGTTAGCATGTTCAATCTCATTCACATTGCAGACTACATATATAGCAATGTGTGGTTGTTCCTATCCTGTCTTGGTGGGATTACATGTGCAACAGATGCATTACCTGCATGGGGACATACCTCCATGTGTACAGCCTTGTACCTGTACTGCATCCAAACCAAAGGCTCTGTGTGTTGCACCCAGCTATGTCTTGTGTACCACCCACTACACGCCTGCTGACACCACTGCACCCATCAGCCATGTGGCACATGGACAAACAACACAATCAGAATAGATAAGGGTGACAACAATACAACATTTTTAATTACAGCTATGATGCATCATGGCTGCACAGCTACACCTTCCAAGATATTAACATTTCACTTTACTGCTGACAACATGCTACACAGCATTCCATTGCTACACTGTTATACGGTCACCCTGTGCATCAGCACCATGTTAGCCTGTCCCTGCATTGATGTTACAGATGTCAGGAAGTGGCACAGGTATCATCATATGCACAGGGTATGTTGTTTGTTTGCCAGAGGCCTAGGTTAAACCATACAATTGACAACGTGTGTGTGTGTGTGTGTGTGTGTGTGTGTGTGTGTGTGTGTGTGTGTGTGTGTGTGTGTGTGTGTGTGTGCATGTGTGTGTGCATGTGTGTGTGCATGTGTGTGTGTGTGTGTGTGTGTGTGTGTGTGTGTGTGTGTGTGTGTGTGTGTGTGTGTGTGTGTCTGTGTGAGGGGGCTGAGTACTGTTATGGGCCAATGGTGATGCTGTGTGTGCAAGTATGTGGTTGCCCTACATTTGTTGTTTATGTGTGTGTGTCTGCATGCACACAGTTCCACCAAGTCGCTGCCTTATACGGGGATTTATGAGACAGCTGAAGACTATCCCTGGCAGGGTTTGCAGTTCACCATCTCCAGCCATGAACATGGGAACTGTGCCTGGCAGGGGTGCTACAGGCAGTATCAGGTACAAAGCCAGATCGAGTACTATCCCCCGAGGTTGACAGATGTCCACTGATTCCAGGTCCCTCCTGGACTGGCCAGGGCCATGTGCATGTGGTCTGCTATGACTGGCTGTGGAGAGCACCCCTCCACAGTGCTGGGACTGGCACTGCCACTACAGGAGCAGCTGTGACTGGTGGGACATCCACGGCGACCTCCAGCTGCTGGTGTTGCTGGCATAAGTCCATGTGGCCGTCTCAACCATCCCGCTCTGTCCTGATGCATGGACATGACATTGTGGATGAGATCCAATATCTCATCCCACCGTCTATTCATGACCTTAGTGTAATTATGGATGGCACCTGCTAGGTCATGGATGCTGTAAGTTACAGAGGCGTGATGAGCCCTCTGCGCCCTTAGACCCTGTCTGGTGTACCATTCCATTTGTGCCTGTGCCTCCATGACATTCTGGAACATGCAAGTGGTTGATATAGATGTGGCACATCTGCCAGGGGCATAATAACCAGCAGTGTTCTGATGAGCACCCCTGAACATCTGCCTATGTGATACCCCACCAGACATCTGGCTATGGCTGCTGTGTCCTGACACATGTGCCATAGATACCACAGTGTCATGGCCAATGCCAACCGTAGACTGTCCTACAGCTAAGGCCAATGATGATGAGGTATGTAAAGGCAGTGTGACTGTGTGCGTGGATGGGGTGGATACTTGTCGGATGTCAATTGTTGGCCCAGCTGGAGCCCCTGACAACCCTGCCTGTGACTCAACACACCTATCCCCATGGTCACTGTCTCTATCAGTGACATCAGATTTCCTGCAGGAGGGACTCAGCCCACCTCGCCACCTATGAGGGGAAAACAGGGAACAGACTGTAAGACCTGTACATCACTGCTAAACAGTACACACACACACACACACACACACACACACACACACACACACACACACACACATGTGTGCAGACATGGCCACACACATAGACATACACACATGCAGTCAACATACATGGCAACCCATACACTCCACCAGACAGCATCTATAGACAGCTCCAGCTCCCCCATAACACACACAATAGCAGGTGATGGTGCAGTACAGTATCACATACAAACTTGTAATTACACACATGTCAGCATGCAGGACATGTGGTGCTCAACATCATGCAGTGCAACTGTAGTCAATCCCCATTACTAAAATCATACATGGCTGTGATGCATGGCTTCTGTTAGTAGGTGATGGTCCTTCCCCTGGATCACACTGCACCCATGTCCACAGTATTGCTGTGCATCTGTTCAGCACCCTTGTATGTACTGTGCACCATACCTCACAGGTGTACACACCATTGCAGAATGTGTATCTGTTTGTCAGTTGTGTTTCCGCTGCTGCTCACAGCCTTTGTGTGCTTCTAGATTACATGTGGACAGGTGTTTGGTGAATGCCTATTGTGTATTCACAGATGTCATCATCACTGGTGCATGTATGACCGACCACAGACACAACGTACTGTACCTATGGTGAGTGTAGAAACCATTACTGACCATTATTGAGCCCTGGCTGATGTTGCCTGTGGTACACATAGGTTCGTAGGTGAGTACTGGTCTATTGGTCCTGGGGCCTACATAAGCCTAGCCACAGGTGTTCCCAGCCATGCACCACCCACTAATGTTATTCCCCTGTGCCCCTATCAGGCTGTGGCAGAGACGTACTACCCAGGTTGAATTCCCCCATTTCCCATCCAGTTGTCAAGTGTTTTTGTAAAGAGGGCCAATGAGTAGCATTGCCTGACATGAATGGGTAGTCCATTCCAGAGTGTGGGAAATCCCCAAGACAGGGCCCTATCCCTCCAGTATGTTCTGTGCAATTTGTTGATGAGGTTTAGAACCCTGGAGCATGTGTTTGCAGAGGGAGTGGGATGTCTTTATGTGTAACATGTTCAACTGCTCTGTGTATGACATAGCTGTGTATGTTAGGCAGATGTCAGCTGTGCCTGGGCAATGTGCACTGGAGTGTAGCCACAGTTGTCTGAGATGGTCTGTGTATTGCATGTGTGTAAGGCTGGTAATCCCATTAGTGAGGTGTATGCTTGGTCAGTGACCATGTACAGCATGCATTATGGGTAGGTGTGTTAGATGTGTACATGGTTCATAGTTCATAGTTCATAGTTCAGTACTAGGCTAACTGCCCTTGCGAGCCATTTTAAGCCTAGCCAATTATCCCTTGTGGCCTACACTTTAGCTATGACATGCACAGTGAATTGCCAAACATAACCTTAAACCATACTCACCGGTATCCGGCTGCTGCCTTGCTGTTATCCCAGAGGTACCTACGTTGAGATGAGATAGAGTTGATGTCAGTGGCCACAGCTGTGGCATTGCTACAGGGTGGCTACAATATTACAGTAAAACAACAGCTGAAGTCCACAGTACTACAGATTATCATTACTGCTTATCAGTACTACACAGCAACAGACTCCACATCTCACATATGCATGATCTACCTGTTCAGATGCATACACAACAGTGGTCTACTGATATGCCCTGGAACCATACCTGCATTCTCCATGTCTAGTATGTGTGTAGCCCCACCTCCATAACTGTATATGTCTGTAGCTCTTGTGGGCGGGCAGGTGCCACCAGGCTCATGAGCAGCTCCTCCACTCTGGTGGGGGGGTGGATGTTATGCCCCCCCCTGTTGCAAGGTGGTCACCCTGCACGGCAGTGGCATGACAACGTACATAGCAGAACAGGTCACTACAATGATGGCTGACCTGCTCATACATACGGCTGTACATCCCCACCTCGTTCACCCTGCAGACCACATCATTCCACATGGCTGTTCATCACTATGGTTCCAGATATGCATGTGGTATGCCTACTATATGATTGCTACACATCTGCCATTCTGTGATATTGGGGATATCTATGCATGCGCTTGGACATGTTCTAGGATTGTGTGGACTAGTTCAACCCACATATGTTCCATGACAGTTACACATCAGTATGT